>NW_019946730.1:44093-51887 GCF_002910315.2 Salvelinus sp. IW2-2015
TGTATTCACAGTTTGTCTATGTTGAAATGTGGTTACCATGATTACATAATCCTGTGGTGAAATTTCACCCTCAAAACAACAGCTTACATTGAGGACTTTTTTTTTCCAAATCCAATGTATTTTCCACGTAGATTCGTCACGTCACAATACGTTGACAAATTACGCTGAAACACTGTTGATTCAACCAGTTTGTGTCCAGTGGGTAAATAACTTACAGTAGGTGTTAACAGTATATGCAACATGCCATAGACCTTTCCCCAAGTTGTTGGATTCTTCTCTGAGAAGTACAGTACATCTTGAAATAGTGAAACGCCGGCATATATCCACTCAAGTCAAGTGAAACGGCTACACATTYTAACTGTGTAGCGGTTAAATCTGAGTCTCATACCTCTTAGGTAAACATTGTAGGCTGTATCCTTGAACCTTTCGTGTTGGTAGTCGAGAGATACAGAAGCTTTTAACTGTCARTCACGTGTATGTTCTCTTGGCTCATTCTAAGAACACTCATACAATCCAAGCTACAAAAAAACCAACCTTCATATCAGTTAACCATTACCATCCATCTGACAGACCAAGTCGGCCCCCTCCTGTTCATACAAGTACCAATAGAAGAACCCTTTACCATCTATGGTCGCCTGGTCTTTGGCGCCACCTGGTGGTCGAAGTGTTCCTGTCTCCATTCCAAATGGAACCCGTTTCAAATCTAATCAAATCAAATTGTATTTGTCACACGCGCTGAATACAACAGGTGTAATAGACCTTATCGTGAAATGCTTACTTACAACCTATTAACCAACAATGCAGTTCAAGAAATAGAGTTAATAAAAATATTTACTAAATAAACTAAAGTAAAAATAAATACACCTACTCCTTGTGTAGTGCACTACTTTAGGCCCTGGTCAAAAGTAGTGCACTGCAATATATAAGGAATAGTTAGCTGTTTGGGACTCAGCCCTTCTATTGACTGGATGAAGCTCAATCAGTAGGGTGTGATGAATGAACAAGAATGGAGAGATCCCAGGAGAGGAGAGAAATGAAAGGATCCCAAGCCATCTCTCTGTCTCTCTAGTCTCTCTCTTAGTTTCTCTTAGTTTCTCTCTCTGTCTCTCTAGTCTCTCTCTTAGTTTCTCTTAGTTTCTCTTAGTTTCTCTCTCTGTCTCTCTAGTCTCTCTCTTAGTTTCTCTCTCTGTCTCTCTAGTCTCTCTCTTTGTTTCTCTCTCTGTCTCTCTAGTCTCTCTCTTAGTTTCTCTTAGTTTCTCTCTCTGTTTCTTTTGTGTGTCTCAGTCTCCCCTCTGTCCATCTCTCCCTCCCTCCATCCCCCCTATCTCTATAGAGTGGGTCTGTTTGCTTTAATCACCACTATATATTTGCATTCTGTGATTGTGGAAGTGTTTTCAGGGACAGCCAGCGTGTGGCACGCCCACCTTGGCCAGCGCATCAGAGCAATACTAATACCTTCAGAAACACAATCAATCCAGAGCTATCCAGCTGGAAAAAGTCCTTCCACTTGGAATCGAAAGTATTTTAATGGTTTTTAGGCACTGAATTCACTACAGGCCTCCGGAGAGACTTGGAAACTGAAATTGTGTGAAAGGTGAGACATAGACTTTAAAACGGTTGTTGCATTCTGTGCGAGAAATCTTTGGCTGGGAAAAAAATTTGAAACGTTTTTTTTTTTCATGACAGAAAATCCCTTCTAAACAATAAGGCAACAAGGGGAATATATAAAGAGTGAATAGTCTCAGCATTCTTCTGACAACTGAAAGGTATTTTAATTCCAAGCTGAAGGGACGCCATAGACGTCAGAAATATGTTCTTGTTAAAATTGAGGGCAGTTGACTGTTCATTTCTTTGTAAATATTTCACTATCAAGTCATCTATTCTTCAAGCCAAGGCGTAGCCTGTATGTCTTGTACTGTACTAGGAGATGGAGAGTCCTGGGTGGTTCCTGTCCTGTTTGGTTATAACATCACTGACACTAGACTCACATTCTCTCTCTCTCTCTCTCTCCAACTCTCTCTCTATCCCTCTCTCTCTCTCACGCTCCCTCGCTCTCCAATTCCTCCAATGTTCTCTCTATCCCTTTCTTCTCTCTTATCCCTTTTCTCTCTCTCTATCCCTTTCTCTCTCTCTCCTCTCTCTATCCCTCGCTCTCCAAACTCTCTTTCTTTCATCCCCTTTCTCTCCTCTATCCCTCTTCTCTCTCTCTCTCTCTCTTTCACTGAATAATGGAAGAAAATGGGATGAATAAGAAAACTACTGGCACTCAAATAATGTTGTTTCCTACAATGTTACAGTTAAGGACTGTACCATTACAGCAGGGAGATGAAAGGGACCGAACCAGAGAGGAGAGAAGAGAGAGAGAGACGAGAGATGAGATGAGAGAGAGAGCAGAGAGACGAGAGAGAGAGAGAGAGAAGAGAGGGAGAGAGAGAGAGAGAGGAGAGAGAAGAGGAGAGAGAGCAGAGAGAGAGAGAGAGGAGAGAGAAGAAGAGAGAGAGAGAGAGAGAGAGAGAAGAGAGACCAAAAATAATGGTGTTCCAAAAAAGGTCCAGTCGCCAGGACCACAAAAATCTCCATCTAGACACTGTTGCCCTAGAGCACACAAAAACTATACATACCTTCGGCCTAAACATCAGCGCACAGGTTAACTTCCACAAAGCTGTTGAACGATCTGAGAGACAAGGCAAGAAGGCCATTCTATGCCATCAAAAGGAACATAAATTTCAACATACCATTAGGATCTGGCTAAAAATACTTGAATCATCATACGAGCTCATTGCCCTTTATGGTTGTGAGGTCTGGGGTCCCGCTCCACCAACCAAGACTTCACAAAATGGGACAAACACCAAATTGAGACTCTGCATGCAGGAATTCTGCAAAATATCTCCGTGTACAACGTAGAACACCAATTAATTTCATGCAGAGCAGAATAGGCGCGATACCCACTAATTATCAAAATCCAGAAAAGAGCCGTTAAATTCTACAACCACCTAAAAAGGCGCATTCCCAAAACTTCCATAACCAAAGCCATCACCTACAGAGAGATGAAACCTGGAGAAGGAGTCCCCTAAGCAAGCTGGTCCTAGGGCTCTGTTCAACAAAACCACAACACACCCCACAGAGCCCCATGGACAACAGCACAATTAGACCCAACCAAATCATGGAGAAACAAAAAGATAATTACTTGACACATTGGAAAGAAATTAACACAAAAAAAAAAAAACAGAGCAAACTAGAATGGCTATTTGGCCCTAAAAACAGAGTGACAGAATACCTGACCACTTGGACTGACCCAAAACTTAGGAAAGCTTTGACTATGTTACAGACTCATGAGCATAGCCTTGCTATTGAGAAAGGCCGCCTTAGGCAGACCTGGCTCTCATAGAAGAAGACAGGCTATGTGCTTCACTGCCCACAAAATGAGGTGGAAACTGAGCTGCACTTCCTAACTCTCTCGCCCAATGTATGAACATATTTAGAGCAGACATATTTTCCTTCAGATTACACAGATCCACAAAGAATTCGAAAACAAATCCAATTTTGATAAACTCCCATATCTACTGGGTGAAATTCCACAATGTGCCCATCACAGCAGCAAGATTTGTGACCTGTTGCCACAAGAAAAAGGCAACCAGTTGAGAACACAAACACCATTGTAAATACAACCTTATTATGCTTATTTATTTCCCTGTTGTGTACTTTAATCCATTTGTTACATTGTTACAACACTGTAATATATATATATGACATTTGTTAATGTTTATTGTTTTGTAACTTTCTGTATGGTTAATGTTTTACTGTTAATTTGTATTGTTTATTTTCACCTTTTGTATATTATCTACCTCACTTGCTTGGCAACGTTAACACATGTTTCCCATGCCAATAAAAGCCCCTTGAATTTGAATTGAGAGAGACAGAGACAGAGACAGAGACAGAGCACAGACAGAGACAGAGACCACAGTTCATGATACACCATTCTGCAGGGCGAGATGAAAGGGACCGTTTACTTAACGAACAGTAAAGTATTTCTGTCCTGCTAATGCTGTGTTTAATGGTCTCCACTCTAGCACCCTGTAGCTAGTCTGTGTGTTGAGGACATGGGTTTCACTAGAGTTAGCTTGAAGCTGACAATTGATTTGTGTTGGTGATAAAACCTTAAAAGCTAGCATTCTATAGACAAGATGTGTGTGTGTGACGAGGAGAGAGAGGAGAGAGAGAGAGAGGAGAGAGAACAGAGAGAGACAGGGAGAGAGAGAGAGAGAGAGAGAGAGAGAGAGAGAGCAGAGAGGAGAGGAGAGGACAGGAAGAATTAAGAACAATGCCTCATTGTCTCATTCTACCTGGCATCTGGGAAACTAAGACCATCCTGTGTAAGATTAACCAAGGTGGCTTATGGAAGGTTAGAAGTGACGTAGCTAAGCATACTTGGTATCAGCTATATAAAAACTGTGCATCCGCTTGTAAAGGCTAGACTCTTCAGCTAACAGTTCATGTCAAGACTTGGTGGCTCTGACGGTCTCATTATTGCATATACATGATATCGATATTTTAACAATAAAGATGATTGTTTATAAAGAAAACGACCAAAGACCGGAGTCTCTCTCAGTAGTCGAATTTCACACCGACAGGAGGAAGACCATCATCCTCCACATTAGGGATCCTTTGAAGTTAAACTGAAAGCTTGTGGGGGCTTGATTTGACTAACATGCCTTCCTGCTGCTCTCCTCCCCAGGTCCGGTCACCATGGTCGACTAACCAACCGGTCCTGGAACCGACATTCATACACACACCTGGACCTCATCCACTGATTCCCTTCATCTCAGCCCTACTGTACGGCCTCAGTCATCTCAGACCAGTCATCTTATAACAATTGGCTCATTCCTCTCTCCCTGTAACTATTCCCCAGGTTCACATGCTGTTATAATGAGAAACGGTTCTCAGTTCAATTACCCTGGTAAATAAAACGCGTTAATAAATCAAAATAATTAAAAGTTTGGGTTTTGGGTTACGTCTCCATTCATGCTTGCTCCTGTTCTGTCATTATCTCAGTCTCTGTAGCTCATCCATCAGACATATTGGGTTTGGGTTACGTTCTTTATGCTGCCTCTGTTCTGCTATTATCTAGTCCCTCTGTTAGTTCTCAGTCTCAATTCAGCACAGTATGTGTTTTGGGTTACGTTCCTTTATGCTGCTACTGTTTACTCTATCTTGTCTCTGAGCCTCAGTCAGTCCAGACAGTAATTGGTTTTTGGTGTTACGTTTATTATGCTTGCTCCTTGTTCTGTATTATCTAGTTCCTCTTAGTTCTACAGTCATCAGACAGTATTGGTTTTGGGTTACGTTCTTAATGCTGCTCCTTGTTCTGTATTATCTAGTCCTCTGTAGCCTCAGTTTATCAGACAGTATTGGGTTTTGGGTTTACGTTCATTATGCTTGCTACTGTTCTGTATTATCTAGTCCTCTGTAGCCTCAGTCATCAGACAGCTATTGGTTTGGTTACGTTCATTAGCTGCTCCTGTTCTGTATTATCTAGTCCTCCTGTTAGTCCCTCATCATCAGACAGTATTGGCTTTTCTGGGTTACGTTCATTATGCTGCTACTGTTCTGTATTATTATCCCTCTGGTAGCCCTCAAGTCAAAACAACCGTTCAACTTGAAATCGCGGCAAGCACAAGAGAGCGAAGCGCAGCACATTACCAACGTCCCTTTGCTGAAGCAGTGGCGCGGGAGATTTGGCTCTTGGATTTCTTTCTCTTCTCTGGGAAAATGCTTTGTCAATATCCGTGTGTCCTTTTCACAGATCACACGGCATTGGACGATTCTACAATAACCCGCATGTGCATGCAATGATCTATTAGTCCCAAATCCAACCAGAGTTCTCAAGGTCTTATCTTTTGTTGTGGTGATTCCCTATGAAAAGCCCAACTGGTACAGGAGAAGAGCTGTCCATTACCACGGTCATCAAAAACACTGCAGCCTTCCAAACGTTACTCTCTTTTGGGGTAAGTTCCCATTTAACTTTCAAAACACAATTCTATAAGACAAGGTGCAGAAGAGATGATTTCTATAAGCTGTGTATCTGTGATACAGTAACAACTTGAATGTATGTGCTCTCCTTCACCTGTACTAACCCTCCTGTCCGCCTACTACCCTCTGGTCACCCTGTACTAAACCCTTCCTGGTCACCTGTATCTAACCCTTCCTTGGTACTCTAACCCTGTACCTGTACTTCCCTGTCACCTGTCACAACCCTTCCTGTCACTGTACTAACCCTTCTGGTCACCTGTATACGGTAGACTAACCTTTCCCTGGTTTCACCCTGTACTAATCCTCACGTACTAACCCTTCCTGTTGTACACTTCCTGGTCCTGTACTAACCCTTCCTGGGTCACCTGTACCTAACCTTTCCTGGTCACCTGTTACTACTCCTTCATACTACCTTCCTTGGTCACCCTGTACTAACACCTTCCTGTCACCTTGTACTAACACTTCTGGTTCACCTGTACTAACCCTTCTGGTCCACCTGTAACTAACCTTTCTGGTCACCTGTATAACCCTTCCTGGCACCTGTACTAACCCCTTCCTGGTCACCCTGTTACTAACCCTTCCTGTCACTGTACTAATCCTTCCTGCGTCACCTGTACTACACCCTCCTGGGTGCACACTGTCACTTATACCCTTCCTGGTCACCTTACTCAATCCTTCCTGTCTGCCTCCGGTACCTGTTACTAACCCCTTCCTGTCACCTGTACTAACCCTTCCTGGTCACCTGACCCTGTACATTATACCCTTCCTGGTCACCTGTACTTAACCCTTCCTGGTCACCTTAATAAACCCTCCTGGCTCACGTGTACTAACCCTTTCCTGTGTCAGTCTACTCCTGGTACCTGTACAACCTCCTGGTCACCTGTACTAACCCTTCCTTGGTCCATCTGTACTAACCCTTGCCTTTGTCACCTGTGTCTACTAAACCTTCCTGGTCACCCTGTACTGAACCCCTTCTGTCACTGTACTAACCTCTGATGTACCTAACCTTCCTGGCTCACTGTTACTAACCCCTCCTGGTCACTGTCGTAACCCCTCCTGGTCACTTTACTGACCTTCCTGGATCACCTGTACTAACCTTCCTGTGTTCCAACTGTACTAACCCTTCCTGGTCACCTGATAACATTACCTTCCCTGGCACCTGTACTACACCCTATCCTTGGTTCACCCTGCTACTCGACCCTCCTGCTCTCACCTGTACTAACCCTTCCTGGTCAGCAACCCTGTAACTTAAACACCTTCCCTGGTCACCTGTAACTAAACCCTTCCTGGTCAACCTGTACTAAACTTCCTTCCCTGTGTCACCTGTACTACCATTCCTGGTCAGCTGCTACTCAAACCTCCCTGGTCCACCTGTACTAACCCTTCCCTGCGTCATCTGTACTAACCCCTTTTCTGGTCCACCTGCTACTAATCCTTCGCGTCACCTGTACTAACCCTTCCTGCGGTCACCTGTTACTAACCTCCTTGCGTCACCTGTAGCTAACCCTTCTCTGGTCACGTGTAACTAACCTTCCTGGCCATCTGTTACTGAACCCTTCCTGGTCACCTGTACTAACTCCTTCCTCGGGTCACCAGTGGTACTTAACCCTCTCCTGTCACCTGTCACTACAACCCGCTTCCTGGGTCCCACCTTGTACTAACCTTCCTGGTCCATCTGTACTAACGCCTTTCCTGGTCACCCTTCGTACGTAAATCCCTTCCTGCGTCATCCTGTACAACTCCTCTCCTGGTCACCTGTTACTA
>NW_019946730.1:53237-58965 GCF_002910315.2 Salvelinus sp. IW2-2015
GAACGAGAGAAGATTTCAGAGTGTTTCTTATCAATATAATGAATAAATAAATAATTTATTATAAAAAAGAGTAATATTAGCACCTGGACAGAGTAGTAGAGACAGTTCACTCTGGACACGCTATTCATCCAAAGTGAAAATGCTGCCCCTATCCTAAAAAGATTTATCTAACTCAAATCTATCTTTTTTTTTTTAAACATAATGAAAAATGCTATCGAACTAAAAATCTTTTTTTAAAATTAAATGCCGAAAATGCTAGTTTATCAGCAACTAAAAATCTTTTTTTTTTAATTAATGCCGAAAAATGCTAGTTTAACGAACTCCAAAATCTCTATATATTTTTAAACATGCTGAAAAATGTGGAGCTCAATGCACTGTATTCTCTCGCTGATCCCTCTCCGTTTGCTCAACAGTTCTTAATGTGGGAGCTCACATGCAGCTGTATCTCTCGCTGATCCCTCAGCGTTTGTCTCCAACAGTTCTTAATGTGGGAGCTCAACATGCAGCTGTATCTCTCTCGCTGATCCTCTCCAGTTTGCTCCAACAGTTCTTCATGTGGGAGCTCACATGCAGCTGTATCTCTCTCGCTGATCCTCTCCGTTTGCTCCAACAGTTCTTAAGTGTGGAGCTCACATGCAGCTGTATCTCTCTCGCTGATCCCTCTGTTTGCTCCACAGTTCTTAATGTGGAGCTCACAGCAGCTGTATCTCTCTGCTTGATCCTCTCCGTTTGCTCCAACAGTTCTTAATGTGGAGCTCACATGCAGCTTATACCTCTCGCTGATCCCTCTCCGTTTGCTCCAACAGTTCTAATGTGGGACTCACATGCAGCTGTATCTCTTCGCTGATCCCTCCCGTTTGCTCCAACAGTTCTTAATGTGGGAGCTCACATGAGCGAGCTCTCTCTCTATCCTCTCCGTTGCTCCAACAGTTCTTAATTGGGGAGCTCACATGCAGCTGTAATCTTCTCCCTGATCCCTCTCCGTTTGCTCCAACAGTTTCTTAATGTGGACTCACATGCAGCTGTATCTCTCCAGCTGTACCCCTCCGTTTGCTCAACAGTTCTTAATGTGGGGAGCTCACATGCAGCTGTTCTCTCTCGCTGATCCTCTCCGTTTGCTCCAACATTCTTAATGCGGAGCTACATGCAGCTGATCCTCTCGCTGATCCCTTCCGTTTGCTCCAACAGTTCTTAATGCGGGAGCTCACATGCAGCGATCTCCTTCTCGCTGATCCCTCTCCCGTTTGCTCTCAACAGTTCTTAATGGGACTCACATGCAGCTGATCCCTCGCTATCCCTCTCCGTTTGCCCAACAGTCTATTGGGAGCTCACATGCACTGTATCCTCTCTCGCTGATCCCCTCTCGTTTCTTCAACAGTCTAATGTGGAGCTCACATGCAGCTGTATCTCTCTCGCTGATCCCTCTCCGTTGCCTCCAACAGCTTAATGTGGGAGTAACAGCTGCAATGTATCTCTCTCGTGATCCCCTCTCCGTTTGCTCAAGTTCTTAATGTGGGAGCTCACATGCAGCTGTATCCTCTCGCATGATCCCTCTCCGTTTGCTCCAACATGTTCTTAGATGTGGGAGCTCACATGCAGCTGAATCTCTCTCCGCTGATCCCCTCTCCGTTTGCTCCACAGTTCTTAATGTGGGAGCTCACATGGCACTGAATCTCTCTCCTGAATCCCTCTCCGTTCTGCTCAACAGTTCTTAATGTGGAGCTCACATGCAGCTGATCCTTCTCGCGACCTCTCCGTTTTGCTCCAACACAGTTCTTAATGTGGGAGCTCACATGCAGCTGTATCTCCTCGCTGATCCCTCTCCGTTTGCTCCAACAGTTCTAATGTGGGAGCTCACATGCAGCTGTATCTCTCTCGGCTGATCCCGTCTCCGTTTGCTCCAACATTATCTTAATGTGGGAGCTCACATGCAGCTGTATCTCTCTCGCTGATCCCTCTCCGTTTGCTCCAACATTCTTAATGTGGAGCTCACATGCACTGTACTCCTCTCGCTGATCCACCTCCGTTTGCTCCAACAGTTCTTAAGTGGGACTCACATGCAGCTGTATCTCTCTCGCTGATCCCTCTCCGTTTGCTCCAACAGTTCTTAATGCGGGAGCTCACATGCAGCTGTATCTCTCTCGCCTGATCCCTCTCCGTTTGCTCCAACACTTCTTAATCTTGGAGCTCACATGCAGCTTATCTCTCTCCGCTGATCCCTCTCCGTTTGCTCCAACAGTTCTTAATGCGGAGCTCACATGCAGCTGTATCTCTCTCGCTGATCCCTCTCCGTTTGCTCCAACAGTTCTATACGTGGGAGCTCACATGCAGCTGTATCTCTCTCGCTGATCCCTCTCCGTTTCTCCAACAGTTCTTAATGTGGGAGCTCACATGCAGCTGATTCTCTCCGCTGATCCCTCTCCGTTTGCTCCAACAGTTCTTAATGTGGGAGCTCACATGCAGCTGTATCTCTCTCGCTGATCCCTCTCCGTTTGTGCTCCAACAGTTCTTAATGTGGAGCTCACATGCAGCTGTATCTCTCTCGTGATCCCTCTCCGTTTGCTCCAACAGTGTCTTAATTGGGGCTCACATGCAGCTGTATCTCTCTCGCTGATCCCTCTCCGTTTGCTCCAACAGTTCTTAATGTGGGAGCTCACATGCAGCTGTATCTCTCTCGCTGATCCCTCCGTTGCTCAACAGTCTTAATGTGGGAGCTCACATGCAGCTGTATCCTCTCGCTGATCCCTCTCCGTTTGCTCCAACAGTTCTTAATGTGGGAGCTCACATGCAGCTGTATCTCTCCGCTGATCCTCCTCCGTTTGTCTCCCAACAGTTCTTAATGTGGAGCTCACATGCAGCTCTATCTCTCTCGCTATCCCTCTCCGTTTGCTCCAACAGTTCTTAATGTGGGAGCTCACATGCAGCTGTATCTCTCTCGCTACCCCTCCGTTGCTCCCAGTTCTTAATGTGGAGCTCACATGCAACTGTATCTCTCTCCTATCCCTCCTCCGTTTGCTCCAACAGTTCTTAATGTGGAGTCACATGCAGCTGTATCTTCTCTCGCTGATCCCTCTCGTTCTCCAACAGTTTACAAGTGGGAGCTCACAGCAGCTGTATCTCTCTCGCTGATCCCTCTCGTTGCTCCAACTATGTGGGAGCTCACATGCAGCTGTATCTCTCCTCGCTATCCCTCTCCGTTTGCTCCAACAGTTTTTACTTCATTTTCCGTCATTTTCTTAATGGGTGTTTTGTTAGTAACTGGGAGAAGCAAGTTCATAAATATGTGCAGCGTCTTGGTTGCTCCTTAATAACACACCCAACAAATATTTTTTTAGAACATAGAATCACTGCAAAAACTTCTTGTAAGATCTCTTATACACCTATATTAGGCCCAGCTTTGGAACGTTGGTTTCCTAGTGTCCACGTTCCTGACCTGTTTTATGTTATTTTTGTATGTGTTTAGTTTCAGGCGTGAGTTGGGTGGGCATTCTATGTTTTGTGTTTCTATGTTTAGCTCACTTGTAATTAGCTTATATGTTCTCAATCAGAGACAGGTGTTTGACGTTTTCCTCTGATTAGAACCATATAAGTTGGCTGTTCACACTGTTGTTTTGTGGGTATGTCTTCCGTGGTCGTGTCTGTGCACCACCACGGGCTGTTTTCGTTGTTCGTTTTATGTAGTCTATTCCTGTTCGTGAGTTCTTTCGTGTCTTTATGTAAGTCCATGTTCATTTCGTCTACGTCGTTTGTTATTTTGATTATTTCAAGTATAGTCGTGTCAGTGTGTCGTCGCTTGTAAATAAAATTAATTATGTCATCACAACGCGCGCCTTGGTCGAATCACTACTCCTCCTCTTCGTACGAAGAGGAGGAGGAATTCCGTTACACCTAGATATTGCTACGTATTGTGATCACTCCATCCTATGGATTTCTGCAGCATTAGTAAAGATGGATTGATCAATACATGTTGATGATTTCATTCCTGTGCTGTTTGTAACTACCCTGGTAGGTTGATTGATAARCTGAACCAGGTTGCAGYCACTYGTTACAGTTTGAAGCTTTCACTTGAGTGGGCAGCCTTATGAGAYCCAGTCAATATTTAAATCACCCAGAAAATATACTTCTCTGTTGATATCACATACATTATCAAGCATTTCCACATGTTATCCAGATACTGACTGTTAGCACTTGGTGGTCTATAGCAGCTTCCCACCAGAATGGGCTTTAGGTGAGGCAGATGCACCTGTAGCCATATTACTTCAACAGTATTTAACATGAGATCCTCTCTAAGCTTTACAGGAATGTGATTCTGAATATAAAAGGCCACAACTCCACCACTGGCATTAGGAACGGATTAATCATTATTCTTCCTTTGTTTGTCACTGAGATTCAGTGGTGGTTATTGGTGAGAATGGAGAGGGGCTTTAGCCGGGAGATTAGGATGGGGTGACTGGGACAGACTGTACAGAATCAAAGTTAACCGTATCTGTTCTGTCTGTCATTGAAGAACCAAATGAAACATTTTAGCAACAGGTTTTGTTGTATTCGGCGCATGTGACAAATAATATTTGATTTCATTTGATTTTGAATGCCCACATATGTCATGTCTGCTAAAATGTTTTATTTGGTTCTTCAATGATAGACAGAACAGATACGGTTACCTTTGATTCTGTACTAGGAAAGACCAACAAAATCCAACTTATCAGATGTAATGTTTTCCATGAGAAAAAACARGTGCTTCTCAAACACTTAAAGAGAATGTCAGCAGAGTTACTTTACTTTTTTTAATTTTATGGAATATTTAAGGAGGTGCTGGGTTGGAGAGGCATCGTGCTGCCACCTACTGTAGTAACAGCAGAGGTGTAGGCATCCTGATAAATAAGATAAATAAGCATCCTTTTACCTTATAGCCCAGCACATGGACCAAGAAGGCTGTTTTGAAACGTTGAATTGTTCCTTACATGGTGAAACATACACATTGATTTCAAGCTATATAGGCTCCCAACAGTCTTGAAGGAGTTCCCACATATGCTGAGCACTTGTTGGCTGCTTTTCCTTCACTCTGCTGTCCGACTCATCTATTGAGAACATAATCTATTGGGAATAGTAAATCTATTGGGAATAGTAACTATTGGGAATAGTAATCTATTGAGAACAGTAATCTATTGGGAATAGTAATCTATTGAGAACAGTAATCTATTGGGATAGTAATCTATGGGAATAGTTCGGAATAGTAATCTATTGGGAATAGTAATCTATTGGGAATAGTAATCTGTTAAAGTTCATTTTGTGGAATTTCTTTCCTTCTAATGCGTTTGAGCCAATCAGTGTGTTGTGACAAGGTAGGGGGTATTCAGAAATAGCCCTATTTGGTAAAGACCAAGTCCATATTATGGCAAAGACAGATCAAATAAGCAGAGAAACAACAGTTCATCATACTTTGAGACATGAAGGTCAATCAATACGGAACATTTCTAGAACTTTGAAAGTTTCTTCAAGTGCAGTTGCATAAACCATCAAGCGCTATGATGAAACTGGTTCTCAAGAGGACCACACAGGAAAGGAAGACCCAGAGTACCTCTGCAGCAGAGGATAAGTTCATTAGAGTTACCAGCTTCAGAAATTGCAGCTCAAATAAATGCTTCACAGAGTTCAAGTAACAGACACATCTCAACATCAAACTGTTCAGAGGAGACCGTGTGAATCAGGCCTTCATGGTAAAATTGCT
>NW_019946730.1:65211-66500 GCF_002910315.2 Salvelinus sp. IW2-2015
ATAGATTACTATTCCCAATAGATTACTATTCCCAATAGATTACTATTCCCAATAGATTACTGTTCTCAATAGATTACTATTCCCAATAGATTACTGTTCTCAATAGATTACTATTCTAACTACAAAATACTACTCCTTTTTCCTCAAAGTAAGAAAAACTTTTCACGAATTGACTACATTTTTGTTTTGAAAAATGCACTCAACAATTTACTGGGTTAAAAAAAATCCATGATATTGTGATATCGGATCATTCTCTGAGAGAGCATTTGGAGAACGAACAGAACACATGTTCTGGACACGAAATMGATTAAATATTTAAACAAAAAAGAGAAAAACCTTCTCCATTACAAATTAAGACATAGAGGGTAGAGAAAAGCTGACCCCCGATATTAGAATCTGGGATACCTTTAAGGCGTACATTAGTGGAATGATAATCAAATCAAATCAAATGTTATTTATAAAGCCCTTGTTACATCCGCTAACAGAAACCCAGCCTAGAACCCCAAACAGCAAGCAATGCAGGTGTAATCTCATACTCAAAAGCTAAATCTGATTTAGAAATTAAAATTAAATAAAAATAAAAAACTGTCTTAGAAAAAGCCCTTAAAAAATCTTTACAAGGTAAAGAAGAAAATGAAAATGTCTGAATATGAACTTTTACTTTTGARGTGAGCCAACAATTAGAGGTTAAACTAAAATAAAACATACTAGTGAATGGCAAATAAACCTGGTAAATATCTCCCAGCTTTCACAAAACAAATACACATTAAACCAGTCATACTTTTAAAAGATAAAGGTACAAAAAACGGTCATTAGAAACAACAACGTGATTTTTTGACATTGGTCTCTGTAATTATTCTGCCTGCATCGACGCTATTTCAGATTGGCAGCTGCAATGTAGAACTGTGATTTATACCTGAAATATGCACATTTTTCTAAAAAAAACATATGCTATACAATAAATATGTTATCAGACTGTCATCTGATGAAGTTGTTTTCTGGTTAGTGGCTATTTATATCTTTATTTGGTCGAATTTGTGATAAATGCCATGCAGGAAAAAAATGGTGGAGAAAAAAAAGTGGTGTCTTTTGCTATCGTGGTTAGCTAATAGATTTACATATTGTGTCTTCCCTGTAAAACATTTTAAAAATCAGAAATGATGGCTGGATTCACAATATGTGTATCTTTCATCTGGTGTCTTGGACTTGTGATTTAATGATATTTAGATGCTAGTATTAACTATTATTATTTATTTATTTTTTTTAGTCATTTAGCAGACGTCTCTTCA
>NW_019946730.1:71274-74299 GCF_002910315.2 Salvelinus sp. IW2-2015
TTACAATTTAAAGTTTTGATGAAAATGTGTATAAAAGTCAAGGAGTGTGAAACTTTCTGAAGGCTCTGTAGGGTGTTAACATGGACTGAGGGGGGAGAGGAGAGAGAGGAGAGGAGAGGAGAAGGAGGGAGGAGAGGAGAGGAGAGGAGGAGGAGAGGAGAGGAGAAGGAGAGGAGAGGAGAGGAGAGGGAGAGGGTGATGAAGCAGTATAGTACAGTACATCAGAGGTCAGTGATTTTGGACATTATGTAATCATTGGAGGAAAAACAATACCACACACACACACACACACACACACACACACACACACACACAGACACACACACACACACACACCAACACAACACACACACAACACACACACCACAACAGCACACACCACAACACACACAACACACACACAACTTTAAAACATCTGCTATCTGAGCAGCTAACCGATCGCTGGCAGCTGTACAATAGTCCATCGGTATATAGCCCACACAATTTACCTACCTCATCCATACTGTTTTTATTTATTTACTTTTCTGCTCTTTTGCACACCAGTATCTCTACTTGCACATGATCATCTGATGATTTATCACTCCAGTGTTAATCTGCTAAATTGTAATTATTCGCTCCTATGGCCTATTTATTGCCTACCTCCTCATGCCTTTTGCACACACTGTATATAGATTCTTTTTTTTTTCTTCTTTTTTTCCCTACTTTGTTATTGACTTGTTTATTGTTTACTCCATGTGTAACTCTGTGTTGTTGTTTGTTCACACTGCTATGCTTTATCTTGGCCAGGTCGCAGTTGCAAATGAGAACTTGTTCTCAACTAGCCTACCTGGTTAAATAAAGGTGAAATAAAAATGAAATAAATAAACAACACACACACACAACCACACAACACACACACACTCACAAACCAACACTCACACACATACACACACCACACACAACAAGCAGATAGGGCCCTATGGTGGTCTGATGATGAACCAGGGAGAGAGGGAAGAGAGCAGGGTACTCCAGGTGAACAGGCTCTGTAGTACTGTGAAACCCAGCCTCTCTTTAACACGATTTAAAGCTATAATCTGTCATTCTATTTTCAGCCAGTCCAGAGCGACTTACAGTAGAGTGCATACATTTTATTAAATTTTTACATACTGAGACAAGGATATCCCTACCGGCCAAGAGCAGACGCTCTTATCCAGAGCGACTTACAGTAGAGTGCATACATTTTATTACATTTTTTTTTTACATACTGAGACAAGGATATCCCTAATGGCCAAACCCTCCCTACCGGCCAAACCCTCCCTAACCCGGACGACGCTATGCCAATTGTGCGTCGCCCCACGGAACTTGTGACGCTATGCTAGGCTATGCTAGTCAGCTTTTTTACTGATGGGGATGCTCCCGGATCCGGGTTTGGGAGGAATTAGAGGTTAACTCACCTCGCAGACCAGACAGTCGTGCAGCGCTGCAGCTCACATCCAGAGTGGTTTGAACCTTGAATATTAACACTAGGAAGAGGCAAGAAGCTCACCTTCCAGACAATCACTGGTACGGCGGATTAGCTGTCCTAAGTCAAATATCTAGAAAAGTGAATTTAAGTGTGACCATCCTACTACTCTTCTCAAATCACCGTGTCCTTCTACTCTCATCACCAATGGGAACCGTCAACACGGCTGGCTAGCGCTTCCAAGGAGCATCTTCCAAAGTGAACAACAGTAGAAGACGGGAGACCTCTTTTGGACAATCAGAGCCTTACAAGCGTCCCGCTGAAAGGCCAACCCATCATCCTTCCTAAGGAGGGCTGGTTCCGGCAGAGATCCACGGCGAACGCAGGCATGCACACGTAAATACATTCATGATTTCTTACTCTAAACGGGGGCGGTTCGTGAGTATATGATTACTGTGAGAATAGTTTCTAAAATGTATCAATGATACGTGTCTCTATCTCCATGTTGTTGTGTAAAAAGCCACCATATTGTGTCATTCCGCTAGGGACCTTTTTTTTCTCATGCATTAAGTGTGTATGTTTATTCTGTGTTATTATTTAGTTAGCTCGTAAATAAATAATACAAATCATTTTTGTAGTACTGAACCATGAGTAAGGCTGGGATTTCTGCAGATCCAATAAGTTATGACTGTTCAGAATGATGATATGATTAGAGGTTATGATTTAATACGTTGACTGTTTTATGGATGTGATAGGTAAAGACCTCTAGAGTTTATTTCGGGAGATGGTAATTCTTTGAACAACCGCTCTCGTGGTGCCCCAAATTCCTAATGAGTTAATTGTTAAGGGATTCATTTAATCGGGTAACAATTAAACATAGTTAGTTGATTAAATAAATAACAGTTTTTCAGATTAATGAAAGTAAAGTCAAGACAAACCTGATCTAACATCTTCTGGAGAGACAGATATATGATTCAGTTTACTGTATGGTTAGTATCTTATTTGACATCTTACAATCTCTATGTTGAACAGCTGGAGAGACAACATCATAGAGGGTAAGTGTTTGCTTCAGGGCACAACAGCAAACAATCAGACGACTCACTGGTTCATGGTTTATCATTTCATATAATCTGAAACACACACACACACACGCACACACGCACTGGAGAGACAACATCATAGAGGGTAAGTGTTTGCTTCAGGGCACAACAGCAAACAATCAGACGACTCACTGGTTCATGGTTTATCATTTCATATAATCTGAAACACACACACACACACGCACACACGCACACACACAGTAATGTAATATAATCTAAAAACACATACACCATTCCGGTCGCAAAACTTTGAGATAAAAAAGAAAGAAAATGCAATTGCATTGTCAAAACATCACAAGCAAGCATGATGAAACTTTTAGATTCCCTGCCATCTGCCACTGCCTGAAGCACACAGAGAGTAAGATTCAATCAGATCAAGTGTTGACCGGCGATAGCTGACTCCCGCATACTGATGTTTTGGAGGGGGGGGGGGGGGGGGTCGGAGGTGGAACTGCATTCGAGCTGTCAAACTGGTGAAGAATTA
>NW_019946730.1:74324-80284 GCF_002910315.2 Salvelinus sp. IW2-2015
TCAGTGTTAGATCTGCTGAAAATTTCTAATTATTCGCTCCTATGGCCTATTTATTGCCTACCTCCTCATGCCCTTTTGCACACACTGTATATAGATTCTCTTTTTTCTTCTTTTTTTTCCCTACTTTGTTATGACTTGTTTATTGTTACTCCATGTGCTCAACGTGTGCTGTTTGTTCACACTGCATCCTTTATCTTGGCCAGTCGCAGTTGCCAAATGAGAACTTGTTCTCAACTAGCCCACCTGGTTAAATAAAGGTGAAATAAAAATGAAATAAATAAACACACACAACAACCACACACCACACACCACCACCACACTCACTACACACACTCACACACTACACACACACACACACAACAAGCAGATAGGCCCTGGTCGTGTCTGATGATAACCAGGGAGAGAGCGGAAGGAGAGCAGGTACTCCAGGTGAACAGGCTCTGTAGTACTGTGAAACCCAGCCTCTCTTTAACACGAATTTAAAGCTATAATCTGTCATTCTATTTTCACCAAAACGGCAGCCACATCACGATGAGTAAAATGGTACATGTTTGGTTATAATATGTTAGTACAGTTGTGTTAAACTCATGACACATTTATAAATAAAATGATTCGCTAATCACAGATTTCAAATACTGAAAAGGGAAATGAAGAAATCCCAGATTGCACCTTTAAAACAGGGAAAACATCATGGGAAATCACCTTTTTATCCAGGCCCTTTCAAGCTTTCAAACGCACGTCCTCTGTTCTCTCACGGCAGATATCTCTGCTATCGAGGGTTCGCAGTCTTAGCCATCTTGTTTGAATGGGCTTTTCATAAAACAACAGCATTGCAGCATTCGTCTCTCTAACGGTATCACAACGGGTGGTCTTGGATCACAACACGTTCCCAGAGCGCTGAGTCTTTGATGTATTATATAACACTACAGCATAGAGTCATCCCACATTGCAAATTAGATACTTCCGAGCCTTATCGTTTTAGTTCAGGCTTCCAGCTCTGTTTACGCCCAATATCGCCCATGTCTGGTTTCAGTTATTATAATGTGCGAGTTTTGTCCCACACCTGCACACTCTCCAAGTTACCGGACCCCCAATGCCCTTCCCAACCCGCCAACACTAACTATACCATATCTTCATACTCCACCTCTGTCTCAGTATAGGCCCATCCTGTCCAAAATGAATCATATGAGTCTGCTATTCCTAAGGCCTACGTCTTTGGCATGTTGCCTTTATTAGAAGCAGCAGACTATGTCCCTCTATCATTAGTTTGTTAATGTACTTTGTTATGTTTGCCGTTATTAGAAGCGCAGCAGACTATGTGTCTTTCTTCATTAGTGTGTCCAGTTGTCCTATACGTCTATGTGTCGCCTTCTCCTCCTGTGGTCTGATGTACACTTCTATGTCTGTCCCTAAATGTATCATTCACTCCCACACCTTCTACTATAACCTCCCCACCACAGCATGGTTATATCAAGCTCCTTTCAGCTGCTCTCTCTCTCTCTTCCTCTCTTCTCTCTCTTCTCTCTCTCTCTGTCTCTCTCTGCTCTGTCTCTGTTCTCTGTCTCTCTCTCTACCTCTCTCTCACTCTCTACTTCTCTCTATCCTGGGGAAAGTCTACCACTTAACGACAGGTGGACCACCCTGGAGAAAGTGTACCACTTAACGACAGGTGGACCACCCTGGAAAAGTGTACCACTTAATGACAGGTGGACCACCCTGGGAAAGTGTACCACTTAACGACAGGTCGACCACCCAGGGTAAGAATACCACTTAATGACAGGTCGACCACCCTGGGAAAGAATACCACTTAACGACAGGTTGACCACCCTGGGAAAGTCTACCACTTAATGACAGGTCGACACCCTGGGGAAAGTCAACATATCAATAATGGATTGTAACTGGTTCAGCCCTGGGTCTGTTCACATCAATAATAGAATGTAATTGGTTCAGCCCTGGGTCTGTTCACACAATAATAAAATGTAATTGGTCAGCCCTGGGTCTGTTCACATCAATAATAGAATGTAATTGGTTCAGCCCTGGGTCTGTTCACATCAATAATAGAAATGTTAATTTGTTCAGCCCTGGGTCTGTTCACATCAATAATAGAATGTAATTGGTTCAGCCCTGGTCTGTACACATCAATAACAGAATGTAACTGGCTGAAACGGAATCAACGGACAGCATCAAATGCAGCAAACACATGTCTGATAAAATCCCATGAATTCCACTGCAGGCATTACTCTCTGAGCCATCCTCCCATCGCCAGCCTCCACTGTCCAGAACTGAACTAGTCACCGGTAAGAGTGGCATAGCTGTAAAGGACAGTGCTGAATCAATATACATCGTTAATAACTAATGCATCTTTCATTTGCTGTCCAACCTATATTTTTTAGTCAAGTTTACGATTATTTATCGATTAGATTAGGTGCCTCTCCAAGATGGCGCCGGCCAGAATGCCAGAAATGCTGCTAATGATCACATTGTATAACCACGATTTGTGCTGCTAAATATGCACATTTTCGAACAAAACCTATATCATTGTGTAATATGATGTTACAGGACTGTCATCTGATGAAGTATATGAAGGTTAGTCCAATTATATATATTTTGCTGGATTGTTACGATCGCTAACATTTGCTGCTGGTAAATGCGGTTGTGTTTCTGGCTATTGTGGTAAGCTAATATAATGCTATATGTGTTTTCGCTGTAAAACACTTAAAAAATCTGACATTATTGTCTGGATTCACAAGATGTTGGGCTTTCATTTGCTGTACGCTGTGTATTTTTCAGAAATGTTTTATGATGAGTAATTAGGTATTTGACATTGGTCTCTGTAATTATTCTGCCTGCATCGACGCTATTTCAGATTGCAGCTGCAAAGTTAGAACTGTGATTTATACCTGAAATATGCACATTTTTCTAAAAAAAAACATATGCTATACAAAAATATGTTATCAGACTGTCATCTGATGAAGTTGTTTCTGGTTAGTGGCTATTTATATCTTTATTTGGTCGAATTTGTGATAAATGCCCATGCAGGAAAAAAATGGTGGAGAAAAAAAAGTGGTGTCTTTGCTATCGTGGTTAGCTAATAGATTTACATATTGTGTCTTCCCTGTAAAACATTTTAAAAATCAGAAATGATGGCTGGATTCACAATATGTGTATCTTTCATCTGGTGTCTTGGACTTGTGATTTAATGATATTTAGATGCTAGTATTAACTATATTATTTATTTATTTTTTTTAGTCATTTAGCAGACGCTCTTATCCAGAGCGACTTACAGTAGAGTGCATACATTTTATTAAATTTTACATACTGAGACAAGGATATCCCTACCGGCCAAGAGCAGACGCTCTTATCCAGAGCGACTTACAGTAGAGTGCATACATTTTATTACATTTTTTTTTTACATACTGAGACAAGGATATCCCTAATGGCCAAACCCTCCCTACCGGCCAAACCCTCCCTAACCCGGACGACGCTATGCCAATTGTGCGTCGCCCCACGGAACTTGTGAGCTATGCTAGCTATGCTAGTCAGCTTTTTTACTGATGGGGATGCTCCCGGATCCGGGTTTGGGAGGAATTAGAGGGTAACTCACCTCGCAGACCAGACAGTCGTGCAGCGCTGCAGCTCACATCCAGAGTGGTTTGAACCTTGAATATTAACACTAGGAAGAGGCAAGAAGCTCACCTTCCAGACAATCACTGGTACGGCGGATTAGCTGTCCTAAGTCAAATATCTAGAAAAGTGAATTTAAGTGTGACCATCCTACTACTCTTCTCAAATCACCGTGTCCTTCTACTCTCATCACCAATGGGAACCGTCAACACGGCTGGCTAGCGCTTCCAAGGAGCATCTTCCAAAGTGAACAACAGTAGAAGACGGGAGACCTCTTTTGGACAATCAGAGCCTTACAAGCGTCCCGCTGAAAGGCCAACCCATCATCCTTCCTAAGGAGGGCTGGTTCCGGCAAGATCCACGGCGAACGCAGGCAGCACACGTAAATACATCATGATTTCTTACTCTAAACGGGGGCGGTTCGGTGAGTATATGATTACTGTGAGAATAGTTTCTAAAATGTATCAATGATACGTGTCTCTATCTCCATGTTGTTGTGTAAAAAGCCACCATATTGTGTCATTCCGCTAGGGACCTTTTTTTTCTCATGCATTAAGTGTGTATGTTTATTCTGTGTTATTATTTAGTTAGCTCGTAAATAAAATATACAAATCATTTTTGTAGTACTGAACCATGAGTAAGGCTGGATTTCTGCAGAATCCAATAAGTTATGACTGTTCAGAATGATGATATGATTAGAGGTTATGATTTAATACGTTGACTGTTTTATGGATGTGATAGGTAAAGACCTCTAGAGTTTATTTCGGGAGATGGTAATTCTTTGAACAACCGCTCTCGTGTGCCCCAAATTCCTAATGAGTTAATTGTTAAGGGATTCATTTAATCGGGTAACAATTAAACAAGTTATTGATTAAATAAATAACAGTTTTTCAGATTAATGAAAGTAAAGTCAAGACAAACCTGATCTAACATCTTCTGGAGAGACAGATATATGATTCAGTTTACTGTATGGTAGATCTTATTTGACATCTTACAATCTCTATGTTGAACAGCTGGAAGAACAACATCATAGAGGGTAAGTGTTTGCTTCAGGGCACAACAGCAAACAATCAGACGACTCACTGGTTCATGGTTTATCATTTCATATAATCTGAAACACACACACACACACACGCACACACGCACACACACAGTGATGTAATATAATCTAAAAACACATACACCATTCCGGTCGCAAAACTTTGAGATAAAAAGAAAGAAAAATGCAATTGCATTTGTCAAAACATCACAAGCAAGCATGATGAAACTTTTAGATTCCCTGCCATCTGCCACTGCCTGAAGCACACAGAGAGTAAGAATCAATCAGATCAAGTGTGACCGGCGATAGCTGACTCCCGCATAGCTGGTGTTTGGAGGGGAGAGGGGGGTGTCGGAGGTGGAACTGCATTCGAGCTGTCAAACTGGTGAGATGCTGCTCTTGTGACAAACACCTGTCGTGTTCAGAATGAGAAAGTGCACTAACTCTACATTTTGTTTACTTACAGCCTGATTTTTAAAGTCATGCAATAGATTTTCTAGTTGATTTAAGWTAAAACTGTAARTAGYCAACTCAGGAACATTCAATGTRGTCTTTGGTAAGCAACTCCCGTGTAGATWAGGCCTTATGTTTTAGGTTATGGTCCTGCTGAAAGGTGAATTTGTCTCCCAGTCTTTTGGAAAGCAGACTGAACCAGGTTTTCCTCTAGGATTTTGCTTGTGCTTAGCTCTAGTCTATTTGTTTTTATTCAACAACAAAAAACTCCCTGGTCCTTGACCTTGCCAATGACAAGCATAGCCATAACATGATGCAGCCACCACCATGCGTGAAAATATGAAGAGTGTTACTTAGTGATGTGTTGTTTTGGATTTTGACCCAAACAGAACACTTTGTTAATTTCTTTGCCACATTTCTTGCAGGATTACTTTAGTGCCTTATTGCAAACAGGATACATGCTCTGGAATATTTTTATTCTGTACAAGCTCACTTCTTTTATCCTCAGTTTTCTTCTATCACAGCCATTAAACTCTGTAAATGTTTTAAAGTCAACGTTGGCTTTATGTTGAAAACCCCTGAGTGGGTGTGAATAATTTCTGAAGGGGTGTGAATAATTTCTGAAGGGGTGTGATTACTTTCTGAAGGCATTGTAGACATAAATAATGATCCTCAAATTGAAAATCACATGAGATAATTAGAACATCTATCATCCTAATGGAGGTGTAGATTACATCTATCATCCTAATGGAGGAGTAGATTACATCTATCATCCTAATGGAGGAGTAGATTACACCTATCATCCTAATGGAGGAGTAGATTACATCTATCATCCTAATGGAGG
>NW_019946731.1:0-10434 GCF_002910315.2 Salvelinus sp. IW2-2015
GTGGTGGTTGTCCTAGTGTGGTTCTCCAGTGCGGTTGTCCTAGTTGTGGTTTCCACCCAAGTTGTGGCTGTTCCTAGTGTGGTTGTCCAAGTTGGTTGTCTAGTGTTGTTTTCCTTTAGTGGCCGTTGTCCTATGTGTTTTGTTGTCCTAGTGTGGTTGTCCCTCCTAGTTGGTTATCCTAGTGTGGTTGTCCTAGTGTGCGTTGTCCAGTGCGGTTGTCTAGGTGGGTTGCCTATGGTTTCCTAGTGTGTGGTCTGTTGCCTAGTGTGGTTGTCCTAGTGTTGGTTGTCCTAGTGTTGGTTGTCCTAGTGTGTTAGTCTTGTCGTGTGTTGTCCTGTGTGGGTTGTCCTTAGTGTGGTTGTCCTAGTGTGGTTGCAGTGTGTGCCTAGTTGTAGTTTGTTGTCCTAGTGTGGTTGTCCTCAGTGTGCGTCTTGTCCCTAGTGTGTTGTGTCCCCACCTAGTGTGGTTTCCCACCTAGTGTGGTTGGTCCCACCTACGTGTGGTGTTGTCCCACCTAGTGTGGTGTTCCTAGTGTGCGCTGTCCTCAGTGTGGTTATCCTAGTGTTGCGTTTGTCCCACTAGTGGTGGTTGTCCCACCTACGTGTGGTTGTCCCACCTAGTATGGTTGTCCTAGTGTGGTTGTCCCACTAGTGTTGGTTGTCCCACCTAGTGGCGGTTGTCCTAGTGCGGTTGTCCTTAGTGTGGATGTCCTAGGTGTGGTATCCTACGTGTGGTTGTCCTAGTGTGGTTCTCCCACCTAGTGTGGGTTGTCCTAGTGTGGTTGTCTAGTGTGGTTGTCCAATAAAAAAAAAAAAAAAAAAAAAAAAAAAAAAAAAAAAAAAAAAAAAAAAAGTGTGGTTGTTCCTAGGTGTGAGTTGGTCCTACTAGTGGTGGTCTGCCTACGTGTGGTTGTCCTAAGTGTGGTTGTCCTAGTGTGGTGGGTTGTCCTAGTGTGGTTATCCTAGTGTGGTTGTCCTAGTGTGCGTTGTCCTAGGTGTGGTTGTCGTAAGTGTGGTGTGTCCTAGTGTGGTTGTCTCCCATAATGCTGGTTGTCCCACCTAGTGCTGGTTGTCCCACCTAGTGTGGTTGTTCCTAGAGTGTTGTCTAAGTGTAGGATTAAGTCCTAGTGTGGTTGTCCTAGATGTGGTTGTCCCCTTGTGGTGGTTGACCTAGGGGGCTGTCCACCTAATGTGGTTGTCCTAGTGTGGTTGTCCCACCTAGTGTGGTTGTCCTAGTGGGTTGTCCCTAGTTTTGGCTGTCCCACCTCAGTGTGATGTTCGCTAGTGTGGTTGTCCTAGTGTGGTTGTCCTAGTGTGTTGTCCCACCTAGTGCTGGTTGTCCTAGTTGTGGTTTCCTAGTGGGTGTGTCCTAGTGTTGTTGTATAGTTGTGGTTGTCCTAGTGTGGTTTGTCCCACCTAGTGTGGTTGTCCTTAGTGTGGTTGTCCTAGTGTGGTGTCCTAGTGTGGTTGTCCTAGTGTGGTTGCCCATCTATCCTAGATGAATGCCTAACTGGTAAAATGTAATGAGTCCCCTATTGTTAGTAAATTATCATCAGGTGCATAGTGTTTGACCTTGTTCTGTGTTCCCAGGAGAAGAGGATCCTGGAGGAGACGGCAACGGGCCTTTATTCTCAATCTACCTCCCACAGAGCTCCCTGTTTCAGACCAGAAGTTGATCGTTCCGCAACAACAGATCTGTAAGACAGAAAGCCAATCTCTCATCAGAACAGCCCAGGATCAGGCCTGCCTTATTCCCATCTAACAATGGTATATATGGTTAGCACCCAGTGGTTGGAGAGTAGTGAACTACGTGTATTTAACTTAGTAAGCAGTGTAAGCTAACTGGCTGGAACTACACCACTACTGTTTTAACCATGTAGCGGTGTAGCTAAGTGCTGACTACACACTACTGGTTTTACCATGTAGCGGTTATTGTAGCTAACTGCTGGAACTACACACTACTGTTTTACCATTAGCGGTGTACTAACTACTGGAACTACACACTTACTGTTTTTACCAATGTAGCGGTGGTAGCTAACTAACTGGATCTACACACTACTGCTTTTTAACCATTAGCTAACTACTGGACTTACAACTACTGTTTTACCATGTAGCGGTTGTAGCTAACTACTGGATCTACCACACTACTGATTTTCACCAATTAAGCGGTGTAAGCTAAGCTACTGGAACTACAACAACTACTGTTTTAACCATGTAAGCAATGTAAGCTAAACTACTGATCTACCACACTCACTGCTTTTACCATTTGCGGTGGTTAGCTAACTACTGGACTACACACTACTGTTAACCAATGTTAGCGATGTAGCTTAAACTGCTGGAACTACACACTACTGTTTACCATGTAGCGGTGTTTCGTAGCTGAACTACTGGAACTACACACTCTGTTTAACCATGTAGCGGTGTAGCTAACTACTGGATCTTACACACTTACTTTTTACCATGGTAGCGTGTAGCTAACTACTGGAACTACACACTACTGTTTACCATTGTACGGTGTAGCTAACTACTGGAACTACACACTATGTTTTACCATGGTAGCGGGGGGTAGCTACTACTGGAACTTACACACTTACTATTTTACCCGTGTAACGGTGTAGCTAACTACCGGAACTACACACTACTGTGTTACCGTTTGCTAGCGGTGTTAGCGATAACTGGCTGGAACTACACACTACGTTTTTTACATGTAGCGGTGTATGTAGCTAACTACTGGAACTACACACTAACTGTGTACCATGTAGCTAACTACTGGAACTCACAACTACTGTGTTACCATGTAGCGTGTGTAAGCTTATCTACTGGAACAAACACTACTGTTTACCAATGTAAGCGGTATTGTAGCCTTAACTAGTGGATCTACACACTACTGTTTTTACCACTGTAGCGGTGGGATAGAACTGCTGGAACTACAACACTACTGTTTTCCATTTAGCCGGTGTAGCTAACTACTGCGAACTACAACACTAATTGATTTACCATGTAGCGGTGTAGCTAACTACTGGAACTACACACTACTGTTTTAACCGTGTAGCGGTGTAGCAACTACTGGAACTACACACCTGACTGTTTTTAACCATGTAAGGCGGTGTAGCTAACTACCGGAACTACACACTCACTGTTTTACCCATGTAGCGGTGTAGCTATTCTACTGGAACTACACACTCTGTTGTTACCATGTAGCGGTGTAGCTAACTGCTGGAACTACACACTACTGTTTTACCATGTAGCGTGTAAGCAAACTACTTGGAAACTACACACTACTGTTTACCATGTAGCGGTGTAAGCTAACTACTGGAACTACACACTTACTGTTTTACCATGTAGCGGTGTGCTAACTGCTGGAACTACACACTACCTGTTTTACCATCGTAGCGGTGTCAGCTAAACTACTGAACTTACACACTACTGTTTTAGCCATGTAGCGGTGTAGCTAACTACTGGAACTAACACTACTGTTTTACCATGTAGCTACTACTGGAACTACACACTACTGTTTTACCATTGTGGTGGTAAAGTAAGAGCAAATAATGTCCATTCTTATTTCCTCAATTTTTGGGATAGTGGAACTATTTTTCTCAGTAACTTAGTTTCAGTAAACTATGTTTCTCTTAATTTTTTGTTGTAACTAGACTTTTACAAAATGTGAAGTGATTGGTAGCTTGTGTAATGCTATATTTTAAACATATCTTCCCCAACACTGGTTGCACACACACACACACACACACACACACCACACACACACACACACACACAAACACACACACACACACACACCACACACACAACACACAGCACACACACACAGGAAGGAAGGAAAGTCGAGTTATTAATATAACCATGTAACTAGTGTTGTGTTGTGACAGATGCTCATGGGACTGTGAGTGCCTCCAGGGGTCAGGAGAAACGTCTCTGGACTCAACCAGCCGCTGCGCCGTCAATGAGGTGTGTGAATACGCAGCTCTGCTGTAGTCAAGTGTGTGTGTGATACTTAGCTCTGGCTGGTAGTCAGTTTGTTTGTGTTGTGATTACGTAGCTCTTGCATGTAGTCAGTGTGTGTGTGATACGCAGCTCTGCTGTAGTCAGTGTGTGTGTTGATACGTAGCTCTGCTGTAGTCAGTGTTTGTGTGTGTGGTGTGTATGTGTGTGATACGTAGCTCTGCTATAATAGTGTTGTGTGTGTGTGTGGTGTATGTGTGTGATACGTCTCTGTTAGTGTGTGTTGTCGTGTATGTAGTCGTGGCTGTAGTAGTGTGTGTGTGATACGTAGCTCTGCTGTAGTCAGTGTGTGATGTGATACGAGCCTGTTAGTCGTGTACTTCGCGCGTGACGTCGATCAGTGTTGTGTGTGATACGTCAGCTCTGCTGTAGCAGTGTGTGTGTATTGTAGCTCTGCTTGTAGTCAGTGTGTGTGTGATACGTATCTCTGCTATAATTCAGTGTGTGTGTGTGTGTGTGGGTGTGTGTGTGTGTGTGTGTGTGTGTGTGTGGGTGTGTTGTGTGTGGTGGTGGTGTGTGTGTGTTGCTGTGTGTGTGTGTGGTGTGTGTGTGTGTGTTGTGTGTTGGTCACCAGGTCAGGAATACGTATGACGGCCCACATCCACCTTCATCATCCCCATCATCACTCAACCTCCCTTCCCCAGCAGGTAGCACACTTAACCTGAGGCGGGGATATGGGGATCTAAATGAACCTAGTTACTGATACCGTCTCGCCGTGTCATCTCGTGGTGAACTGTGAGGGCCGAACAAACGTTGTTAATTAACCGGACGTGCGTCGACACGTTGACACGCTTTGTTGAATGAGACAAACGTCCTGCTTTCTCCAATGAGCATTTAGCGTGGAATGGAATAACAACCTATAGACTGTGTTCCTGTCATATTGAAAAGGGCTAGCTCTGTTAGCGTTTGACACCCTTGTTGACATTGCGCCATGAGCATTTACCGTGATGCCATAACAACCTATAGACTGTTGTTTCCTGTCATTGAAATAGGGCTTAGCTCTGATTAGGTCGACACGCCTTGTTGGAATGAGCCATGAGCATTTACCGTGATGGCACATTAACCAACCTATACGACTGTTGTTCCTTCATTTGAAAAGGGCCTTAGCTCTGTTAGTCGGACACGCCTTGTTGAATGGAGCCATGTAGCATTTACCGTGATGCCATAACAACCTATAGACTGTGTTTCCTGTCATTGAAAAGGGCTAGCTCTGTTAGGGTCGACAACGCCTTGTTGAATGAGCCATGAGGCATTTACCGTGATGCATAACAACCTATAGGAACTGTGGTTCCTGTTCATTGAAAAAGGCTTTAGCTCTGTTAGGTCGACACGCCTTGTGGAATGAGCCATGAGCATTTACCGTGATGGATAACAACCTATAGACTGTGTTCCTGTCATTGAAAGGGCTTAGCTCTGTTAGGTCGACACGCCTTGTTGAATGAGCCATGAGCATTTACCGTGATGGATAACAACCTATACGATGCTGTTCCTGTCATTGAAAAGGGCTTAAGCTCTGTTAGGTCGACACGCCTTGTTGAATGAGCCATGAGCATTTCTCCGTGATGGATAACAACCTATAGACTGTGTTCCTGTCATTGAAAAGGGCTTAGCTCTGTTATAGGTCGACACGCCTTGTTGAATGAGCCATGAGCATTTACCGTGATGCATAACAACCTAATAGACTGCGTGTTCCTGTCATTGAAAAGGGCTTAGCTCTGTTAGGTCGACACGCCTTGTTGAATGAGCCATGAGCATTTACCGTGATGCATAACAACCTATAGACTGTGTTCCTGTCATTGAAAAGGGCTTAGCTTGTTAGGCTCGACAGCCTTGTTGAATGAGCCATGAGCATTTACCGTGATGGATAACAACCTATAGACTGTGTTCCTGTCATTGAAAAGGGCTTAGCTCTGTTAGGTCGACACGCCTTGTTGAATGAGCCATGAGCATTTACCGTGATGCATAACAACCTATAGACTGTGTTCCTGTCATTGAAAAGGGCTTAGCTCTGTTAGGTCGACACGCCTTGTTGAATGAGCCATGAGCATTACCGTGATGGATAACAACCTATAGACTGTGTTCCTGTCATTGAAAAGGGCTTAGCTCTGTTAGGTGACACGGCCTTGTTGAATGAGCCATGAGCATTTACCGTGATGGATAACAACCTATTAGACTGTGTTGTTCCTGTCATTGAAAAGGGCTTAGCCTCTGTTAGGTCGACACGCCTTGTTGAATGAAGCCATGAGCATTTTACCGTGATGGATAACAACCTATAGACTGTGTTCCTGTCATTGAAAAGGGCTTAGCTCTGTTAGGTCGACACTCACACGCCTTGTTGAATGAGCCAGTGAGCATTTAACCGTGATGGATAACAACCTATAGACTGTGTTCCTGTCATTGAAAAGGGCTTAGCTCTGTTAGGTCGACACGCCTTGTTGAATGAGCCATGAGCATTTACCGTGATGCATAACAACCTATAGACTGTGTTCCTGTCATTGAAAAGGGCTTTAGCTCTGTTAGGTCGACACGGCCTTGTTGAATGAGCCATGAGCATTTACCGTGATGGATAACAACCTATAGACTGTGTTCCTGTCATTGAAAGGGCTTAGCTCTGTTAGGTCGACACGCCTTGTTGAATGAGCCATGAGCATTTTACCGTGATGGATAACAAACCTATAGACTGTTGTTCCTGTCATTGAAAAGGGCTTAGCTCTGTTAGGTCGACACGCCTTGTTGAATGAGCCATGAGCATTTACCGTGATGGATAACAACCTATAGACTGTGTTCCTGTCATTGAAAAGGGCTTAGGCTCTGTTAGGTCGACACGCCTTTTGTTGAATGAGCCATGAGCATTTACCGTGATGCATAACAAACCTTAAGACTGTGTTCCTGTCATTTGAAAAGGGCTTAGCTCTGGTTAGGTTGACACGCCTTGTTGAATGAGCCAATGAGCATTTACCGTGATGCATAACAACCTATAGACTGTGTTCCTGTCATTGAAAAGGGCTTAGCTCTGTTAGGTTGACACGCCTTGTTGAATGAGCCATGAGCATTTACCGTGATGGATAACAACCTATAGACTGTGTTCCTGTCATTGAAAAGGGCTTAGCTCTGTTTAGGTTGACACGCCTTGTTGAATGAGCCATGAGCATTTACCGTGATGGATAACAACCTATAGACTGTGTTCCTGTCATTGAAAAGGGCTTAGCTCTGTTAGGTTGACACGCCTTGTTGAATGAGCCATGAGCATTTACCGTGATGCATAACAAACCTATAGACTGTGTTTCTGTCATTGAAAAGGGCTTAGTCTCGTTAGGTCGACACGCCTTGTTGAATGAGCCATGAGCATTTACCTGTGATGCATAACAACCTATAGACTGTGTTCCTGTCATTGAAAAGGGCTGTTAGGCATGAGATGTTTTGTTCCGTTTTAACAGTTGTTATTATTATATATACTGTCTAACGTGGAAAGGAAGTCGTTACATTTTAAACAGGAAGCCGTTGTGTTTTTATCCCTGTCGTTTATTTTGGGATTAACTTGTTTATCGAGAGAAAACGCCCCCCATTCTCATCGACGGGGCTGTAGTGGAGCAGGTTGAGAGATTCAAGTTCCTTGTGTCCACATCACCAACCAACTGTCATGGTCCAGCACACCAAGACAGTCGTGAAGAGGGTACGACAACGGATATTCCCCCTCAGGAGGACTGAAAAGATTTGGCATGGGTCCTCAGATGCCTTCAAAAAAAGTTCAACAGCTGCACCATCGAGAGCATCCTGACGATTGCATCACCGCCTGGTTTGGCACACTGCTTGCCTCCGACCGCAAGACGCTACAGAGGGTAGTGCGTACGGCCAGTACATCACTGGGGCTAAGCTTTCTGCCATCCAGGACCACCAATACCAGGCAGTGTCAGAGGAAGGCCCCTAAAAATTGTCAAAGACTCCAGCCACCCCAGTCATAGACTGTTCTCTCTGCTACCAACACAGCAGGCAGTACCGGAGCACCAAGTCTAGCTCCAAGAGGCTTCTAAACAGCTTCTACCCCCCCAAGCCATAAGACTCCTGAACATCTAATCAAATGGCTACCCAGACTATTTGCATTGCCCCCCCCCCCCCCCCCTCTATTACACCACTGCTACTCTTGTTTATTATCATAGTCACTTTACTTCTTATTATTATTATTTTTTACTTCAGTTTATTTTACTAAATACTTTCTTAACACTTTTTTTTCTTAAAATGGCATTGTTGGTTAAGGTCAGTCAGCATTTCACTGTGAGGTCTACACCTGTTGTATTCGGCGCATTTGACAAATAACATTTGATTTGATTTGACAAATAAACTTTGATTTGAATTGCAGCAGTTAAATGTTATTTTGTTTTCACGTGTGTGTGTGTGTGTGTGTGTGTAGGTGTGTGAGTGGTAAGCGTCAGTGTTCAGGTTGTAATCAGGCGCTGGGGAAAGGAACAGCTATGAACATCGACACGCTGGGCCTGTACTTCCACCTAGCCTGCTTTAAGGTACACACACACACAAATTTACACACGAACACACACACACACAAATTTACACACGAACACACACACACACACACATACAGTGCTCTCACATTACTCTCTCCTTCCTTGCCTCTCTCTTTCTCTCTCTCTCTCTCTCTCTACCCCCCTCACTCTCTCTCTCTCTGTCTCTCTTTCTCTCTCTCTGTCTCATCTCTCTCTCGCCTCTCTCTCTCTCACCTCTCTCCCTCTCTCTCTGTGTGTTTGTTAGTGTGGAGTGTGTAAGGTACAGCTTGGTGACACCAGTTCAGGAACAGACGTTAGGATCCGTAACGGATTGTTGAGCTGTCACAACTGCTATGCCACATCACACGGTGAGACACACACACACACACACACACACACCTAATGAATTCCCTGCTGAGCTGTCACGACTGCTATGCCACATCACACGGTGAGACACACACACACACACACCAAATGAATTCACTGCTGAGACAAACAAAACCTACTGACACACACACATAACTATTATAACTGCACCACTAATGAACAGTTGTTATAACTGGTCATAAATCCTTATGTCACTTCTGATGTCATCTCTGTCACTTCCTGGTTGCAGCAGCTGGCCAGCCGACTACGCTGTGATTGGCTACAGCCTGCATCTGGAATCGTTCCCAACGTTCTGGAACGCTGTGGAATTCTCTTAACTGGACACACAAACTTCTCCCAGATGATGTCTTGGAGACTGAACTGTCTGCTGCTAACTGATGCTAACGGAGGCTAACTGATGCTAACGGAGGCTAACTGATGCTAACGGTGGCTAACTGATGCTAACGAAGGCTAACTGATGCTAACGGAGGCTAATGGAGGCTAACGGAGGCTAATGGAGGATAACGGAGGCAAACTGATGCTAACGGAGGCTAATGGCTAACAGAGGCTAACTGCTAACTGCTAGCATTATAGCTGATCAACCAGTTTTTCCCAGACTGACTGAGCACAGAGACCTGAAGCACAACCACTGATCTACAACAGCACACTCAGACACATGCTACATGCTAGCACCAGCAGCAGTCGGCATGTAGTAGCTACCTACCTTACTGTCAAATCAGCTAAATGATAAATGCTAACGGATGCTATCTGCTAAATGCTACTGTTCACTCACCATCATAATGCCTTAATAACTCTGTTTTGTTTTGTGTTTTAAGTATTTTGCATGAACGCGAAGAGAGGAGGGAGAGGAGAGGAGGGGAGAGGAGAGAATTAGAGAGCAGAGTAGGGGAAGAGAGGAGAGAGAGGGAGAAATTAGAGAGAGAGGAGAGGGCAGAGGAGAGAGGGGAAGGGGAAGGAAGAGGTGAGGAAGAGGAGAGAGGAGGGGAGGAGAGATTAGAGAGCAGAGTAGGGGAGAGCAAGAGTAGGAGGAGAGGAGAGGAGAGGAGAGGGAGAGGAGAGGAGAGGAGAGGAGAGAGGAGAGGAGAGGAGAGGAGAGGAGAGGAGAGGAGAGGAAGAAGGAGAGATTAGAGAGCAGAGTAGGGAAGAGCAGGTAGGGGAGAGGAGAGAAGAGTAGGGAGAGGAGAAGGAGAGGAGAGGAGAGGAGAGGGGAGGAAGAGAGAGGAGAGGGAGAGAGGAGAGGAGGGGAGAGGAGAGGAAGAGGGAGAGATTAGAGAGCAGTATAGGAGGGGAGAGGAGGAGGAGAGAGGGGAGAGGAGGCAGAGTAGGGGAGAGGAGAGGAGAGGAGAGGAGGGGAGAGGAGAGGAGAGGAGAGGAGGATTAGAGAGCAGTATAGGGAGAGGAGAGGAGAGGAGAGGAGAGGAGGAGGAGGGGAGAGGAGAGGAGAGGAGAGGAGAAGGAGAGGAGAGGAAGAGAGGAGAGGAGAGGAGAGGAAGAGGAGAGGAGAGGAGAGGAGAGGAGAGGAGGGGAAGCTA
>NW_019946731.1:10459-28176 GCF_002910315.2 Salvelinus sp. IW2-2015
GGAGCAATGAACGAAGACCGTGTTAGTTGTTGTTTTGTTAACGGTAGTTAGGTGTTACCTAGCGACAGTCCTGACTACCACATATAGTTGTTATGGTTACTGTATGCCTCCATGTTGTTGTGTGGTGATAAAAGCTTAGTCTTTATTCTAATGTTCTACTGATCGTCATGTACATCATTACGCTGCGTTCATTACTCTGAGAGCAATATGGATGCATGACAGCTTTAGTTATTATTGGATGTTATTATTACCATTTAATACCACGGATATTCTGACATTGTGTTTAGAGCTTTGCATCATACTCTGCCTTAAGACGAGAGTGAGAGGGATAGCACACACGTCGTGTGTACGTGTGTGTGTGTTTTGTGTGCATGTGTGTGTTAGTTATTTCAGTCCAACTTGAAGCACAGTCCTTATACCAGCAAATATTACTACACATTGACCCTCCATCTCCCTCTTTCTCTCACCTGATTGGACCTTTACTCCTAAGAACAACCAATGAATGTGACAAAGTTATCTGCTGCTTCCTGTTTATGCACAGCCTCTTGTCCTGTGGCATTTTTAGCCTATTTCTTACACCAATCAAATGCTCTGGATAGATGTGTAGCAGAGGAGAGGAGATACGGGAAGGGAGGTGGAGAGGAGAGGAGGGGAGGGTAGAGAGTAGAGGAGGGGAGGTTGAGGAGGAGGGGAGAGGTGAGGAGAGGAGAGGGAGAGGAGAGGAGAGGAGAGGAGAGGAGAGGAGAGAGAGGGAGAGGGCAGAGTAGGGGGAGAGGAGAGAGGTTGAGGAGGAGAGGAGAGGAGATTAGAGAGCAGAGAGGGGAGAGGAGAGGAGAGGAGAGGAAGAGGAGATTTAGAGAGCAGAGTAGGGGAAGAGGAGGAGAGTTTGGAGAGGAGATTAGAGAGGCAGAGTATTGGAGAGGAGAGGAGAGGAGAGAGCAGAGTAGGGGAGGAGAGGTTGGAGAGGAGAGGAGATTAGAGAGCAGAGTATTGGAGAGGAGAGGAGAGAGCAGAGTAGGGAGAGGAGGAGAGGTGGAGAGGAGAGGAGATTAGAGAGCAGAGTAGGGGAGAGGAGAGGAGAGAGGAGAGGAGAGGAGAGGAGATTAGAGAGCAGAGTAGGGGAGAGGAGGAGAGGTTGGAGAGGAGAGGAGATTAGAGAAGCAGAGTAGGGAGAGGAGAGGAGAGGGAGAGGAGAGGAGAGGAGAGGAGAGGAGATTAGAGAGCAGAGTAGGGGAGAGGGAGGAGAGTTGGAGAGGAGATTAGAGAGCAGGAGTATTGGAGAGGAGAGGAGAGGAGAGAGCAGAGTAGGGAGGAGAGGGTTGGAGAGGAGAGGAGATTAGAGCAGAGTATTGGAGAGAGAGGAGAGAGCAGATAGGGGAGAGGAGGAGAGTTGGGAGAGGAGAGGAGAGGAGATTAGAGAGCAGAGTAGGGAGAGGAGGGAGAGGAGAGGAGATTAGAGAGCAGAGTAGGGGAGGAGATGTTGGAGAGGAGAGTATTGGAGAGGAGAGGAGAGAGCAGAGTAGGGGAGAGGAGGAGAGGTTGGAGAGGAGAGGAGAGGAGATTAGAGAGCAGAGTATTGGAGAGGAGAGGAGAGAGCAGAGTAGGGGAGAGGAGGAGAGGTTGGAGAGGAGAGGAGAGGAGAGGAGATTAGAGAGCAGAGTAGGGGAGAGGAGAGGAGAGAGGAGAGGAGGAGAGGAGAGGAGAAGAGAGGGAGATTAGAGAGCAGAGTAGGGGAGAGGAGGAGAGTTGGAGAGGGAGGAGAGAGAGATTAGAGAGCAGAGTAGAGGAGAGGAGAGGAGAGAGGAGAGGAGAGGAGGAGAGGTTGGAGAGGAGAGGAGAGGAGATTAGAGAGCAGAGTAGGGGAGAGGAGGAGAGGAGAGGAAGAGGAGAGGAGAGATTAGAGAGCAGTAGAGGAGGGGAGAGAGGAGAGAGAGGAGGGAGAGGAGATTAGAGAGCAGAAGAGAGGAGAGGAGAGGAGAGAGGAGAGGAGAGGAGGGATGAGGGTGGAGAGGAGAGGAGAGGAGATTAGAGAGCAGAGATAGGGGAGAGGAGGAGAGGAGAGGGAGAGGAGAGATTAGAGAGCAGTAGAGGGAGGGGAGAGGGGAGAGGAGAGGAGAGGAGAGGAGAGATTAGAGAGCAGTAGAGGAGGGGAGAGGAGGAGAGGAAGAGAGAGGAGAGAGCAGAGTAGGGGAGAGGAGGGAGGTTGGAGAGGAGAGGAGAGGAGATTAGAGAGCAGAGTATTGGAGAGGAGAGGAGAGGAGCAGAGAGGGAGAGGAGGAGAGGTTGGAGAGGGAGAGGAGAGGAGATTAGAGAGAGAGTATGGAGAGGAGAAGGAGAGAGCAGAGTAGGGGAGAGGAGAGGAGAGGTGGAAGAGGAGAGAGATTAGAGAGCAGAGTAGGGGAGAGGAGAGGAGAGAGGAGAGGAGAGGAGAGGAGAGGAGAGGAGATTAGAGAGCAAGTAGGGAGAGGAGGAGAGGTGGGAGGAGAGGAGAGAGATTAGAGAGCAGAGTAGAGGAAGAGGAGAGGAGAGAGGAGAGGAGAGGAGGAGAGGTTGGAGAGGAGAGGAGAGGAGATTAGAGAGCAGAGTAGGGGAGAGGAGGAGAGGAGAGGAGAGGAGAGAATTAGAGAGCAGAGTAGAGGAGGGGAGAGGAGGAGAGGAGAGGAGGGAGAGGAGATTAGAGAGCAGAGTAGAGGAGAGAGAGGAGAGAGAGAGGAGAGGGAGGAGAGGTTGGAGAGGAGAGGAGAGGAGATTAGAGAAGCCAGAGTAGGGGAGAGGAGGAGAGGAGAGGAGAGGAGAAGGAGAGATTAGAGAGCAGTAGAGGAGGGGAGAGGAGGGAGGAGAGGAGAGAGAGAAGAGAGCAGAGAGGAGGGAAGGAGAGAGGAGAGGAGAGGAGAGATTAGAGAGCAGATAGAGAGAGGAGAGGAGAGAGAGGAGGAAAGAGGAGGAGAGGAGGAGGAGAGGAGGAGAGGAGAGGAGAGGAGAGGAGAGGAGAGGAGAGGAGAGGAGAGGAGAGGAGAGGAGAGAAGCTACTTAGACTGTTCTGTCTGCTGACATTTCTAAAGGACAAACTGAAGTGATTCATCTTCATAGCTTTTTATAGCAGTGTGTGTTTATCAATAAAATTAACATTATTTTCAATGCGTTGTCTGATATCTCTTGGTCATCTGTGAGTATAACCGTGGGAAGTAGTTTGGGGGTGCTGAGAAGTTTTTTCTGGTGGGGGACACAGATTTTGTTTTCTCTCTACAAACGTCTGTATCGCTCCACTGAGTTGTCAGGGGATCCTTCAGCACCCCTACCTTCCTGCTCTGTTTTATTCTTGAGTCTATTGTATCATCTAAAAGTAGTTCACTGTGTAGGGAATAGGTGCCATTTGAGACGAACCCTAGCTTCAACAGGTCTCCTAACACTGCTGCTGTTCTGCACTCATCAATCATAAACGCTGAAGGCAGCCATTGTAAACATCCATAGACTGTATACACAACCAAGGCTGTGATAATTGATGTGTGGGGTATTGGCACCACCTGGTGGCCATCAACAGTATACAGCTCAGAGAATACAGGGTATTGGCCACTGGCGGCATCAACAGTATTACAGCCTCCGCCTGCGGACACAAGCCAAGAAAAAAAAGTTGCCTTCCTGGTGATGTAATGGTATACTGTCAGACGACAGAGTCAAAGGGTACACAATAAGCTTTGGCAGCGGCACCACAGGGTTAGTTATACAAATCTTTGGTGGCACCGCACATTCAAACCTAAAAATCCAGACACGAGTTTACAATAATGTGTCTTAAAGACAGCGAGGTCTCTTTTACCTTTATCATTTAAAACAACACGGTCCTCGTCAACAGATACACGAATCCTCTCACTGGAACTAAAGACAGGAGGTTATATTGTATTTCATGGTACAATATCAGGCTAGATGTCAAACAAACGATGTTAAAACCCTTTTTTGTGTGGTCTTGGAATTTATTGAAAGGAAGAGCATTATTTGTGATCGGGGAAAGCAACAGAGAAAAGTATAAGGTGGAACCCTATATGGAACAGTGGGCTGCGCACCGGACCAATAACAGAGGAACACAGCGGTCACATGAGAGCAGGGTATGGGCTAGCCGCTAAAAACAGACACTTTTTAATGCAAATGCTGTGTATATTTTCTTTATAAACCTTTCGCTTGAAGAGCTAACCTGTGCGACACACCATGGGATCGAAAGGGATGTCGCGCCATGCAGTAAGTCACGATACTGAACTGTCTTGTTACCGTATTGTGGTCAGACACAAACGCTAGCATTAGCTAGCCACTCGGTTAGCTTGTAGGTTATCCTGCCATTAGCAATGAGCCGGCAGATGGCGATAGAAAGTTATTCAGCTATTTATCTACCCGAGCTAACGTTACCTCTGTTACTAACGTTACCTCTGTTACTAACGTTACTCTGTTACTAACGTTACCTCTGTTACTAACGTTACTATCTGAGAGGAAACAAACCGAGTCTTCAGCTAACAGAATGTTACGGCCGTCTTTTCTCTACAGGGTGAGACTGAGACGGGTGTTAGTTAGTTAGCCAAGGTCTTGTTTGTTCTCTTCTCGGGTTGTGTTATGGCACCTTGTCGCCCGCTGGTGGCGCTGTTGGGTTAGCTAGAAGTCTATATACTCCAGTGTGGGAAAAAGTACCCAATTGTCATACTTGAGTAAAAGCAAAGATACTTTACAACCACTGATAAACTCAAGAGTCACAACCTTTCAGAATCAGCCTTTATTCGTACATTTTACACATACTTAGAATTTGACTTGGTGATGTGGTGTGATATGGTGCTGCTAGCAATAGACAACATATAGAGACAGAATTTACACTTTATATACATTATACAAAATAGATCAAGTGAACGTAGTGAGGATATACGCCAAGCGGAACCGGAGCGCCAAGTCTAGGTCCAAGAGGCTTCTAAACAGCTTCTACCCCCCCAAGCCATAAGACTCCTGAACATCTACTAAAATGGCTACCCAGACTATTTGCATGCCCCCCCCCCCCCCCCCCTCTTTTACACCACTCTGTTGTTACCATCTATGCATAGTCACTTTTTAATAACTTATATTTAATTTATTTTTATTTTACTACCTACATGTATAATTACCTGATGGTTAAGGGCTGGTCAGTCAGCGTTTCTGTGAGGTCTACACATGTTGTATTCGGCGCATGTGACAAATAACATTTGATTTGATTTACAATTTAAAGTGTAATATTTATTTTCCGTTGTGTAAATCCAAGAGTCTGTTTTTGAGTTTAAACATGATAATGCGTGTGTGTGTGTTGTGTGTGTGTGGGTGTGTGTGTGTGTGTGTGTGTGACAGGTCAGTTCATCACTAGATGTGTCTCAGAGTGTTGAGGAGGACCCTTTAGTGGACGGACCGCTGATCTCCCATGATGCCCTGCAGTCCGCTATCAGGAGAGAACGCACTACTCTCCCACACACTTTCCTGCTGTCCTGCTGCTGCTGCTACAGGTACACCACACACCACACACACACATCCCTGTTGTAGTGTATAGACAACGCACACCGGACACACCGACCACACACACACCACATTCACTCCTGTTGTAGTGTATAGCACATCACACACACACACACACACACACACACACACACATCCCTGTTGTAGTGTATACACACACACACACATCCCTGTTGTAGTGTATAGACACACAAACACACACACACACACACACACACACACACACACATTCCCTGTTGTAGTGTATACACCACACACACCCACACACCACCACCAGTGTTGTAGTGTAGAACAACACACACACACACACAGTCTCTATAGTCTATACTCTACAGGTCTCTATAATCTACAGGTCTCTATAGTCTCAGGTCTCTATATCTACAGGTCTCTATACTCTACAGGTCTTCTATACTCTACAGGTCTCTATAGTCTACAGGTTCTAAGTCTACAGGTCTCTATAGTCTACAGGTCTCTATAGTCTACTAGGTCTCTATTAGTCTACAGGTCTCTATACTCTACAGGTCTCTTATAGTCTACAGTCTCTATAGTCTACAGGTCTCTATACTCTACAGGTCTCTATTAGTACTACAGGTCTCTATAGTTACTTACAAGGGTCTCTATAGTCTATCAGGTCTCTATAGTCTACAGGTCTCTATAGTCTACAGGTCTCTATAGTCTACAGGTCTCTTATAACGTCTACAGGTCCTCCTATACTCTACAGGTCTCTATACTCTACAGGTCTCTATACTCTACAGGTCTCTATAGTCTACAGGTCTCTATGATCTACAGGTCTCTATACTCTACAGGTCTCTATAGTCTACAGGTCTCTATAGTCTACCAGGTCTCTATAGTCTACAGGTCCCTATAGTCTACAGGTCTCTATAGTCTACAGGTCCTATAGTCTACAGTCTCTATACTCTACAGGTCTCATAGCTCTACAGGTCTCTATACTCTACAGGTCTCTATAACTCTACTTGGTCTCTATACTCTACAGGTTCTTATAGTCTTACAAGGTCTCTATAAGTCTACAGGTCTCTATAGTCTAACAGTCTCTATAGTCTACAGGTCTCTACTAGTCTACGGTCTCTATAGATCTACAGGTCTCCTATACGTCTAACAGTCCTACAGGTCTCTTAATAGTCTAACAGGTCTCTTATAGTTACAGGTCTCTATCAGTCTACCATGTCTCCCTTACTCTCAGGTTCTATGTCTACTACAGTCTCTATAGTCTACAGGTCTCTATGTCTATTAGTCTTATATACTCTACAGGCTCTATACTCTACAGGTCGTGTATAGTCTACAGGTCAATGTCCTTAATCAGAGTTCTCTATAGTCTAGCGGTCTCTTAGTCTACAGGTCTCTAATAGTCTACCATGTCTCTATAGTCCTACAGGTCTCTATTAGTCTACAGTCTCTAGTCTTACAGGTCCTCCATACTCTAACAAGGTCTCTTATTAGTCTTAAGTCCTATCAGTTAGCTCTATAGTCTACAGCGTCTCTATATCTGCTACAGTCTTTCCATAACTCTACAGGTTCTATAGTCTTACAGGCTCTCTATTACCTACAGTCTCTATTAGGTCTACAAGAGTCTCTATACTCTATACAGGTCTCCTTAATCTACAGGTCTTGTATATGTCTACAGGTCTCTATAGTCTACAGGTTCTCTATAGTCTACATGGCTCTATAGTCTACAGGTCTCTAATACTCTACAGGTCTCATACTCATTCTCTAGCAGCGGTCTCATACTCTACAGGTCTTAGTCTACAGGTCTCTTATTCCTATACTCTAACGTTCTAAGTCTCAGTCTCTATAGTCTACAAGCTGTCTCTACAGTCTGCTTACTCTACAGGTCTCTAAATAGTCCTCAGGTCTCATATTAAGCTCTACAGGTCTCTATATTACAGGTCTCTTATACGTCTCAAGGTTCATCTACACGAACTAGTCTCATCTTACAGTCTTTACAGTTCTCTATCTAGACATAGTCTAAGCATAGGTTACATTCTCTATACTCTACAGGTCTCTATAGTCTCAACAGGTCTCTATTAGTCCTACAGGTCTCTATACTCTACAGGTCTTTCTACAGTCTACAGGTACTCTATACTCTCAGGTCTCTATAGTCTACAGGTCTCCATAGTCACAGGTACTCTATAGTCTAATACTCTATCAGGTCTCTTATACTCTAACAGGTCTCTATAGTCTAACAGGTCTCTATAGTCATACAGGTCTCTATAGTCTAACAGGTCTCTTAACTTCTACAGGTCCGTATAGTCTACAGGTCTCTATTAGTCTTTACGGTCTCTATTAGTCTACAGTCTCTATAGTCTACAGGTCTCTATAGTCTTACATGTCTCTATTGTCTTACAGGTCTCTATATCTACGGTCTCTACAGTTCTCTATTAGTCTACAGGTCTCACAGGTCTCTATGCTCTACAGGTCTCTATAGTCTATTTACTACTACAGGTCTCTATAGTCTACAGCGGTCTTACAGGGTTCTCTATAGTCTACAGGTCTCTTACAGTCTCTATACTCTACAGGTCTCTATAGTCTATTATCTTACTGGTCTTCTATTAGTCTACAGGTCTCTTATAGGTCCTACAGGTCTCTATAGGTCTACAGGTCCTCTATAGTCTATAGTCTACAGGTCTCTATAGTCTTACAGGTCTCTATACTCTACAGGTCTCTATACTCTACAGGTCTCTATACTCTACAGGTCTCTTTAGGTCTACAGGTTCTCTATACTCTTTACAGGTCTCTATATTCTATAGTCTACAGTCATCTTTACTCTACAGGTCTCTAATCTACAGGTCTCTTAGTCTACAGGTTCTCTATAGTCTACAGGTCTCTATGAGTCTACAGGTCTCTATATCTACAGGTCTCTATAGTCTACAGGTCTCTATAGTCTACAGGGTCTCTATAGTCTTACTAGTCTACAGGCTCTTATAGTCTACAGGTCTCTATAGTCTACAGGTCTCTATAGTCTACCAGGTCTCTATAGTCTACAAAGGTCTCTATAGTCTACAGGTCTCTATGAGTCTTACAGGTCTCTATAGTCTAAGTCTCTATAGGTCCTATAGTCTACAGCGTTCTCTATAGCTACAGTCTCTATAGTTGACAGTCTCTATAGTCTACAGGTCTTATTATCTACAGGTCTCTATGCTACAGGTCTCTATAGTCTATAGTTCTCAAGGTCTTCTTATAGTCTACAGGTCTCTATATCTACAGGTTCTCTAGTCTACAGTTCTCTACAGTCTACAGGTCTCTACAGTCTACAGGTCTCTATACTTACAGGTCTCTATGAGTCTACAGGTCTCTATAGCTCTACAGGTATTCTATAGTCTACATGTATCTATAGTCTACAGGTCTCTATAGTCTTACAGGTCTCTATAGTTCTTACAGGTCTCTATACTCTACAGGTCTCTATACTCTACAGGTCTTGCTATAGTCTACAGGTCCTCTATACTCTACAGGTCTCTATAGTCTATAGTCTCAGGTCTCTATACTCTTCAGGGTCATTCTATAGCTAACTCTTCCAGCTACTTTAGACTGTTCTGTCTGCTGACATTTCTAAAGGACAAACTGAAGTGATTCATCTTCATAGCTTTTATAGCAGTGTGTGTTTATCAATAAAATTAAAACAATATATTTTCAATGCGTTGTCTGATATCTCTTGGTCATCTGTGAGTATAACCGTGGGAAGTAGTTTGGGGGGTGCTGAGAAGTTTTTTCTGGTGGGGGACACAGATTTGTTTTCTCTCTACAAACGTCTGTATCGCTCCACTGAGTTGTCAGGGGATCCTTCAGCACCCCTACCTTCCTGCTCTGTTTTATTCTTGAGTCTATTGTATCATCTAAAAGTAGTTCACTGTGTAGGGAATAGGGTGCCATTTGAGACGAACCCTAGCTTCAACAGGTCTCCTAACACTGCTGCTGTTCTGCACTCATCAATCATAACGCTGAAGGCAGCCATTGTAAACATCCATAGACTGTATACACAACCAAGGCTGTGATAATTGATGTGTGGGGTATTGGCACCACCTGGTGGCCATCAACAGTATTACAGCCTCAGAGAGATACAGGGTATTGGCACCACTTGGCGGCCATCAACAGTATTACAGCCTCCGCCTGCGGGACACAAGCCAAGAAAAAAAGTTGCCTTCCTGTGGATGATAATGGTAGTACTGTCAGACAGAGTCAAAGGGTACACAATAAGCTTTGGCAGCGGCACCACAGGGTTAGTTATACAAATCTTTGGTGGCACCGCACATCAAACCTAAAATCCAGACACGAGTTTACAATAATGTGTCTTAAAGACAGCGAGGTCTCTTTTACCTTTATCATTTAAAACAACACGGTCCTCGTCAACAGATACACGAATCCTCTCACTGGAACTAAAGACAGGAGGTTATATTGTATTTCATGGTACAATATCAGGCTAGATGTCAAACAAACGATGTTAAAACCCTTTTTTGTGTGGTCTTGGAATTTATTGAAAGGAAGAGCATTATTTGTAATCGGGAAAGCAACAGAGAAAAGTATAAGGTGGAACCCTATATGGAACAGGGGGCGCACCGGACCAATAACAGAGGGACAGCGGTCACATGAGGCAGGTATGGGGCTAGCCGCTAAAAACAGACACTTTTTAATGCAAATGCTGTGTATATTTTCTTTATAAACCTTTCGCTTGAAGAGCTAACCTGTGCGACACACCAGGGATCGAAAGGGATGTCGCGCCATGCAGTAAGTCACGATACTGAACTGTCTTGTTCGTATTGTGGTCAGACACAAACCGCTAGCATTAGTAGCCACTCGGTTAGCTTGTAGGTTTTCTGCCAAGCAATGAGCCGGCAGATGGCGATAGAAAGTTATTCAGCTATTATCTCACCGAGCTAACGTTACCTCTGTTACTAACGTTACCTCTGTTACTACGTTACCTCTGTTACTAACGTTACCTCTGTTACTAACGTTACTATCTGAGAGGAAACAAACCGAGTCTTCAGCTAACAGACATGTTACGGCCGTCTTTTCTCTACAGGGTGAGACTGAGACGGTGTTAGTGTAGCCAAGGTCTTGTTGTTTCTCTCTCGGTTGTGTATTGGCACCTTGTCGCCCGCTGGTGGCGCTGTTGGGTTAGCTAGAAGTCTATATACTCCAGTGGTGGAAAAGTACCCAATTGTCATACTTGAGTAAAGAGAATACTTTACACCACTGATAATCAAGAGTCACAACTTTCAGAATCAGCCTTTATTGTACATTTTACACATATCAGAATTTGACTTGGTGATGTGGTGATATTGCTGCTAGCAATAGACAACATATAGAGACGATTGACTTTTGTGATATGTGCTGCAATAGACAACATATAGAGACAGAATTTACACTTTATACATTATACAAAATAGATCAAGTGAACGTAGTGAGGATATACGCCAAGCGGTACCGGAGCGCCAAGTCTAGGTCCAAGAGGCTTCTAAACAGCTTCTACCCCCCAAGCCATAAGACTCCTGAACATCTAATCAAATGGCTACCCAGACTATTTGCATGCCCCCCCCCCCCCCCCCCTCTTTTACACCACTCTGTTGTTACCATCTAATGCTACTTTTTAAATAACAATTATTTATTTTTATTTTACTACCTACATGTATATATTACCTGATGGTTAAGGGCTGGTCAGTCAGCGTTTCTGTGAGGTCTACACATGTTGTAATCGGCGCATGTGACAAATAACATTTGATTTGATTTACAATTTAAAGTGTAAATATTTATTTTCCGTTGTGTAAATCCAAGAGTCTGTTTTTGAGTTTAAACATGATAAAGTGCAATGTAAAGCGATGTGTGTGTGTGTGTGTGTGTGTGTGTGTGTGTTGTGTGTGTGTGTGTGGTGTGTGTGTGTGTGTGTGTGTGTGTTGTGTGTGTGTGTGTGTGTGTTGTGTGTGTGTGTGGTGTGACAGGTCAGTTCATCACTAGATGTGTCTCAGAGTGTTGAGGAGGACCCTTTAGTGGACGGACCGCTGATCTCCCATGATGCCCTGCAGTCCGCTATCAGGAGAGAAACGCACTACTCTCCCCACACACTTTCCTGCTGTCCTGCTGCTGCTGCTAAGGTACACAACACACAACCAATCCCTGTTGAGTGTATAGACACACCACCCGCACGCACAGCACACACACACACATCCCTGTTGTAGTGTATAGACCACCACACACCAAACACCACACACACACACACACACACACATCCCTGTTGTAGTGTTAACCACACACACACATCTGTTGTAGTGTATACACACACACACACACACACACCAACACACACACCACCACACACACACATCTGTTGGTGTATACACACAACACACCAGTGTTGTAGTGATAGACAACACCACACACACAGGTCTCTATATCTTAACTCTACAGGTCTCTATAGTCTACAGGTCTCTATAGTCTACAGGTCTCTATAGTCTACAGGTCTCTATAGTCTACAGGTCTCTATAGTCTACAGGTCTCTAAGTCTACAGGTCTCTATAGTTCTACAGGTCTCTATAGTCTACAGGTCTCTATAGTCTACAGGTCTCTATACTCTACAGGTCTCTATAGTCTACAGGTCTCTATACTCTACAGTCTCTATACTCTACAGGTCTCTATAGTCTACAGGTCTCTATAGTCTACAGTCTCTATAGTCTACAGGTCTCTATAGTCTACAGGTCTCTATAGCTACAGTCTCTATAGTCACAGGTCTTAAGTCTACAGGTCTCTATACTCTACAGGTCTCTATAGTCTACAGGTCTCTATAGTCTACAGGTCTCTATAGTCTAACAGTCTCTATACTCTACAGGTCTCTATAGTCTACAGGTCGCTATAGTCTACAGGTCTCTACAGGTCTCTATAGTCTACAGGTCTCTATAGTCTACAGGTCTCTATATAGTCTACAGGTCTCTATAGTCTAGGTCTCTATGTCTACAGGTCTCTATATCTATAGTCTACAAGGTCTCTATAGTCTAACAGGTCTCTATAGTCTACAGGTCTCTATAGTCTATATAACAGGTCTCTATAGTCTACAGGTCTCTATAGTCTACAGGTCTCTATACTCTACAGGTCTCTATGTCTACAAGGTCTCTTATTAGTCTACAGGTCTCTATAGTCTAACGGTCTCTATACTCTACAGGTCTCTATAGTCTATAGTCTACAGGTCTCTATACTCTACAGGTCTCTATAGTCTACAGGTCTCTATAGTCTACAGGTCTCTATAGTCTACAGGTCTCTATACTCTACAGGTCTCTATACTCTACAGGTCTCTATAGTTTACAAGGTCTCTTATAGTCTATAGTCTACAGGTCTCTATAGTCTACGGTCTCTTACTCTACAGGTCTCTATATCTACAGGTCTCTATAGTCTACAGGTCTCATAGTTCAGTCTCTACAGGTCTCTTAGTCTACAGGTCTCTATAGTCTACAGGTCTCTATAGTCTACAGGTCTCTAGTCTCAGTCTATAGTCTACAGGTCTCTATACTCTACAGGTCTCTATACTCTACAGGTCTCTATAGTCACAGTCTCTATAGTCTACAGTCTCTAATCTACAGGTCTCTATAGTCTACAGGTCTCTATAGTCTACAGGTCTCTATAGTCTACAGGTCTCTATACTCTACAGGTCTCTATGTCTACAGGTCTCTATACTCTACAGGTCTCTATAGTCTACAGGTCTCTATTACTCTACAGGTCTCTATAGTCTATAGTCTACAGGCCTCTTAGTCTACAGGTCTCTATAGTCTACGGGTCTCTATAGTCTTACAGGTCTCTATTAGGTCTTACAGGTCTCTATAGTCTACAGGTCTCTATAGTCTACAGGTCTCTATATCTCATCTCATACTCTACAGGTCTCTATAGTCTACAGGTCTCTATAGTCTACAGGTCTCTTACTCTACAGGTCTATACTCTACAGGTCTCTATAGTCTACAGGTCTCTATAGTCACAGGTCTCTATACTCTACAGGTCTCTATAGTCTACAGGTCTCTATAGTCTACAGGTCTCCTAGTACTCTACAGGTCTCTATACCGTACAGGTCTCTATAGTCTACAGGTCTCTATGTCTAACAGGTCTCTATATCACAGGTCTCTATAGTCTACAGGTCTCTATAGTCTTACAGGTCTCTATACTCTTACAGGTCTCTATACTCTACAGGTCTCGTATACTCTACGGTCTCTATACTCTACAGGTCTCTATAGTCTACAGGTCTTCTAATTACTCTACAGGTCTCTATAGTCTACAGGTCTCTATAGTCTATACTCTACAGGTCTCTATAGTCTATACTCTACAGGTCTCTATAAGTCTACAGGTCTCTATAGTCTACAGGTCTCTATAGTCTACAAGGTCTCCTATACTCTACAGGTCTCTATACTCTACAGGTCTCTATACTCTACAGGTCTCTATGTCTACAGGTCTCTTGTACTCTACAGGTCTCTATAGTCTACAGGTCTCTATAGTCTACAGGTCTCTATAGTCTACAGGTCTCTATAGTCTACAGGTCTCTTATAGTCATACAGGTCTCTATAGTCTACAGGTCTCTATACTCCTACAGGTCTTATAGTCTACAGGTCTCTATAGTCTACAGGTCTCTATAACTCTACAGGTCTCTATACTCTACAGGTCTCTATACTCTACAGTCCTATACTCTACAGGTCTCTAACTTCTACAGGTCTCTATAGTCTATCACTCTACAGGTCTCTATAGTCATACTCTACAGGTCTCTATAGTCTACAGGTCTCTATAGTCTACAGGGTCTCTATACTCTACAGGTCTCTAGTACTCTACAGGTCCTTATACTCTACAGGTCTCTATACTCTACAGGTCTCTATATCTACAGGTCTCTTACTCTACGGGTCTCTATAGTCTACAGGTCTCTATAGTCTACGAGTCTCTATAGTCTACAGGTCTCTATAGTCTACAGGTCTCTATACTCTACAGGTCTTTATAGTCTACAGGTCTCTATAGTCTACAGGTCTCTATAGTCTACAGGTTCTCTATAGTTCTACAGGTCTCTATAGTCTACAGGTCTCTATAGTCTACAGGTCTCTATAGTCTACAGGTCTCTATACTCTACAGGTCTCTATACTCTACAGGTCTCTATACTCTACAGGTCTCTATAGTCTATACTCTACAGGTCTCTATACTCTACAGGTCTCTATACTCTACAGGCTCTATAGTCTACAGGTCTCTATAGTCTATACTCTACAGGTCTCTATAGTCTATACTCTACAGGTCTCTATAGTCTACAGGTCTCTATACTCTACAGTCTCTATAGTCTACAGGTCTCTATACTCTATACTCTACAGGTCTCTATATCTCATCTTATATCTACAGGTCTCTATAAGTCTACAGGTCTCTATACTCTACAGGTCTCATATACTCTACAGGTCCCTATATCTATCTACAGGTCTCTATACTCTACTCTCTATACTCACAGGTCTCTATAGTCTACAGGTCTCTATAGTCTACAGTACTCTATAGTCTACAGGTCTCTATAGTCTACAGGTCTCTATATCTAAGGTCTCTATATCTTACTACAGGTCTCTATAGTCTAAGTCTACAGGTCTCATAGTCTATAGTCTACAGGTCTCTATAGTCATACAGGTCTTATAGTCTACAGGTCTCTATAGTCTACAGGTCTCTATACTCTACAGGTCTCTATACTCTACAGGTCTCTATAGTCTACAGGTCTCTATATCTACAGGTTTCTATACTCTACAGGTCTCTATAGTCTACAGGTCTATATAGTCTACAGGTCTCTATAGTCTACAGGTCTCTATAGTCTACAGGTCTCTATTATCTACAGGTCTCTATAGTCTACAGGTCTCTATAGTCTACAGGTCTCTATACTCTACAGGTCTCTATACTCTACAGGTCTCTATAGTCTACAAGGTATCTATAGTCTACAGGTCTCTATACTCTACAAGGTCTCTATACTCTACAGGTCTCTATACTCTACAGGTCTCTATACTTACGTCTCTATCTCTACGTCTCTATACTCTACAGGTCTCTATACTCTACAGTCTCTATATCTACAGAGTCTCTATAGTCTACAGTCTCTATAGTCTACAGGTCTCTATACTCTACAGGTCTCTATAGTCTATACCTACAGGTCTCTATAGTCTACAGGTCTCGATACTCTAGTTCTATAGTCTACAGGTCTCTATAGTCTACAGGTCTCATACTCTACAGGTCTCTATACTCTACAGGTCTCTATACTCTACAGGTCTCTATAGTCTACAGGTCTCTTACTCCTACGGGTCTCTAATAGTCTACAGGTCTCTATAGTCTACAGGTCTCTATAGTCTACAGGTTCTCTATAGTCTACAGGTCTCTATTATACTCTACAGGTCTCTATTACTCACAGGTCTTTATAGTCTACAGGTCTCTATAGTCTACAGGTCTCTATAGTCTACAGGTCTCTATAGTCTACAGGTCTCTATTACTCTACAGGTCTCTATACTCTTACAGGTCTCTATGTCTCTACAGGTCTCTATAGTCTATACTCTACAGGTCTCATAGTCTATACTCTACAGGTCTCTATTACTACAGGTCTCTATACTCTACAGTCTCATATACTCTACAGGTCTCTATAGTCTAAGGTCTCTATAGTCTATACTACAGGTCTCTATAGTCTATACTCTACAGGTCTCTATAGTCTACAGGTTCTCTATATCTCTACAGGTCTCTATACTTACAGGTTCTCTATTAGTCTATAGTCTACAGGTCTCTATATCTACAGGTCTTCTATACTCTACAGGTCGGTCTATACTCTACAGGTCTCTATTAGTCTACAGGTCTCTATATCTACAGGTCTCTATAGTCTACAGGTCTCTATAGTCTACAGTCTCTATAGTCTACAGGTCTCATAGTCTCAGGGTCTCTATAGCTAGGCTCTATAGTCTATAGTCTACAGGTCTCTATAGTCTATAGTCAGTCTCTATAGTCTACAGGTCTCTATTACGTCTACAGTTATAGTCTAACAGGTCTCTATAGTCTACAGGTCTCTATAGTCTACAGGTCTCTATACTCTACAGGTCTCTATACTCTACAGGTCTCTATAGTCTACAGTCTCTATAGTCTACAGGTCTCTATACTCTACAGGTCTCTATACTCTACAGGTCTCTATAGTCTACAGGTCTCTATAGTCTACAGGTCTTCTATAGTCTACAGGTCTCTATAGTCTACAGGTCTCTATAGTCTACAGGTCTCTATAGTCTACAGGTCTCTATAGTCTACAGGTCTCTATAGTCTACAGGTCTCTATTCTATAGTCTACAGGTCTCTAAGTCTATAGTCTACAGGTCTCTATAGTCTACAGGTCTCTTACTCTATTAGTCTACAGGTCTCTATATCTACAGGTCTCTACAGGTCTCTATAGTCTACAGGTCTCTATAGTCTACAGGTCTCTAACAGGTCTCTATAGTCTACAGGTCTCTATAGTCTAGTCTACAGGTCTCTATAGTCTACAGGTCTCTATAGTCTACAGGTTCTCTATAGTCTACAGTCTCTATAGTCTACAGGTCTCTATAGTCTACAGGTCTCTATGGTCTATAGTCTACAGGTCTCTATAGTCTATAGGTCTACAGGTCTCTATAGTCTACAGGTCTCTACAGGTCTCTATAGTCTACAGGTTCTCTAATAGGTCTTAAGTCTCTACAGGTCTCTATAGTCTACAGGTCTCTATAGTCTACAAGGCTCTATACTCTACAGGTCTCTATACTCTACAGGTCTCTATAGTCTATTAGTCTACGGTCTCTATAGCTACAGTCTCATAGTCTACAGGTCTCTATATCTTACAGTCTCTAACTCTACAGGTCTCTATACTCTACAGTCTCCTTTTATCTACAGGTCTCTATACTCTACGGTCTAACTATAGTCTACAGGTCTCTATACTCTTACAGGTCTCTATACTCTACAGGTCTCTATACTCTAGCAGGTCTCTATAGTCTACAGGTCTCATACTCTTGTCTTATTACAGATTCTCTACAGCTTTGTCTTACTCTAAGGTTTCTATAGTCAGTACTCTACAGTCTCTATATTACCAGTCTCTATATACTGCTACAGACTTACAGGTCTCTATAAGGTCTACAGCGGTCATAGTCTATACTCTAACTGGTCTCTATAGTGTACTCTACAGGTCTCTATATCTACAGTCTTCTAAACTCTACAGTCTCATACTCTAAG
>NW_019946732.1:0-5925 GCF_002910315.2 Salvelinus sp. IW2-2015
TTTGTGTGTTGACCTTGTCTGTATGGACGTGGAGGGTTTTGTGGTGTGACCTGGCTGTACTGGATGTGGAGGGTTTGTGGGTGAACCTTATCATGATATAGGTGTGCGGAGGTTCTGTGGAGTGTGCTACCTTGTCTGTATGGTGTGGAGGTATTGTGTATACCTTGTCTTGTTATGTGTGGAGCGTTTGCGTCTTAATGCAACTGCCACGAGGTCAACAGTACCGGGATGACGTCGATCATTGGTAGTCTACTGATTATAATAGGTCGTAACCCTCCGACACTATTCATTAACAGGATCTGGCATTTTTTACATGAAGAACACCACTTTGAATTGGGCATTATCTACGGATGAGGTCCAAAAACTGGAAATGTTGTTAAATGAAATCTGTGTTGATGCCTTGATCGTAGGCATAAACAGAGAGAAGAGAGAGAGCCATCCTTTTAAATTGTCCAGTAGGTCACTTCACCAACAGGGCTAGTGAGAGAGAGGGAGGAGCGAGAGAGGTACAACGGGGAGCAAGAGGAGAGCGTGCGAGGAGGAGAGGTGCACGTAGGAGGAAGATGAGAGGGTCGCAGCATGAAGAGTGCAGAGGAGAGGCGGACAGAAGGAGAGAGAGAAAACTTTCATTTAACTTCACCAATTACATCCTGTGAGGTCACATTCCTAGAAGTCAATTAACTGTAACACCAGTGAAACCAAAGATGGACCAACCTCGGGAATCCATGGAAACACTTCTTGGCAAGTCTCAATAACATCAAGAAACATTTGTGAGTCTCATATACATGCCATGTCAGAAACACCTAAACAAGGAATTGTTCTGGGTACTTGCAACTAGTTTTGTCATAGCTTCTTTTTTTACTTCACAAAATGTTGCGTAGCATCTATTCATTTCTCCCCTGTGTATAATAGCAAATCCAGTTTTGCATCCTCTTTGCTCTCTCTTTTTCTCTGTCTCCCTCCCTCCCTCCCTCCCTCCTCCTCCCTCTCCTCTCCCTCCTCTTCCCTCCCTCCCTCCCTCCCTCCCTCCCCTCCTCTCCCGCTCTTTCTCTCTCTCTCTTCTCTCTCTCCCTCCCTTCTCTCTCTCTGCCCTCCCCCCTCTGCTCTCCCCTCATTCTCTCTCTCTCCCCTTCTCTGAAAGTCAGCTCTGAGGCGAGGTCGTGTCAGGTGTGACAGTGAGAGAGTGGCACCACGTTGAAAGATTAACACACATTATGTTGCTGCCTGCTCGTTTGACCGGCAGTTTATAAATATTCTAATTCTTAGTCTGATTGTCTTCTGTATTCTTCAGTACTACCACACACATTGCAAACACTTTCTCTCCTCTCACACACACCTATCACACTACACCATCAGCCACACGACACACACACAACACAACACACACACGACACACACACACACACACAATGTCTCTCTCTCTCTCTCTCACCACACCACACACCACCACACACCACACCACACACACAACACACACACAACTACACCACACCACAACACCATCCACCACACACACACACACTATCACACACACAAACCACACACACCACACACACATCACACACACACACTTCTCTCTCTCTCTCTCTCTCACACACACACACACCACACACACAGCAACTACCACAGCATCCACACACAACGTACCACACACCACCACATCCACGCTTAGCTGACACGATGGCACTACACTACACACACACATCACACACACACACACACACCAAATTTCTCTCTCTTCTCTTCTCTTCAGGTCACACACACACACACACCACCACACACACACACACACACGACACAAACACGACACAAACGACACAGAGCACACAACACAACAACAACACACAACACCACACCACACACACACACACACACACACACAACACAATTTCTCTCTCTCTCTCTCGTCTCACACACACACACACACACACACACACACACACACACACAACACAACCACCACACAGCACACACACACACACACACACACACACACACACACACCACAACACACACAGAATCCTCCCTCAAGTCCTCGTATGAAGGTGGGATCTACATGGGAATGTCTGCGGGCTCAAACTGATTTACGCTCGAGTCTAACCCTGTCCCTGTGTCCTAGCTGTTATAGTAGGAGGCTTAGAGTCAACCCTGTCCTGCGGTCCCTAAGCTGGTTATAGGAGGAGGCTAGAGTAACCCTGTCCGTGTCCTAGCGGTTATAGGAGGAGACTAGAGTCTAACCCTTGGCCTGGTCCTAGCTTGTTATAGGAGCGAGACTAGAGTCCTAAACCCTGTCCCTGGCGTCCTAGCTGGTTATAGGAGGAGACTAGAGTCTTAACCCGGTCCTGCGTCCTGCTGTTATAGGAGACCTTAGAGTCAACCCTGTCTGTTCCTAGTGGTGATAGGAGGCTAGAGTCTAACCTGTCCTGTGTCCCTAGCTGCCGTTATAGGAGAGGCATTAGGAGCCCTAACCTCTCCTGGGTCCTAGCTGTGTTAATAGAGCGAACTAGACGTCCTTCAACCACTGTCCTGTAGTCCTAGCTGTTTATAGGAGTGAGGCTAGAGATCTAACCCTGTCCTGCTGTCCTAGCTGGTTATAGAGCGCTAGAGGCCTAACCCCTGTCCGTGTCCTAGCTGGTTATAAAGGAGGCTAGACTATCGTAACCCTGTCCTGTTTAGCCTAAGCTGTATAGGAGGAGAGCCTAGGAGTCATAACCCTGTCCGTGTCCTAGACTGGTTATAGGAGGAGACTAGAGTCGTAACCCTGTCCTGCGTCCTACTGGTTATAGGAGGAGGCTAAGTCATAACCCTGTCCTTGTGTCCTAGCTGGTTATAGGGAGGCTAGAAGTCTAAACCCTACCTGATGTCTAGCTGGTTATAGGGAGCCTAGAGTCAACCCTGTCCTGGGCCGTAGCTGGTTATAGGAGGCTAGAGTCTAAACCCTGTCCTGTGTCTAGCTGGTCTATAGGAGGCTAGAGTCTAACCCTGTTCCTGGCCTAGCTGGTTATAGGAGGCTAGAGTCATAAACCACTTCCTGTGTCCTAGCTGGTTTATAGGAGAGGCTAGAGTCTAACCCTGTCCTGTGTCCTAAGCTGGTTCATAGGAGGCTAGAGTCTACCCTGTCCTGGCTAGCTGGTATAGGAGGCTAGAGCTAACCCTGTCCGGTGCCTAGCTGGTTATTAGGAGGCTAGAGTCTAAGCCCTGTCCTGCTGTCCTAGCTTGTTAATAGAGAGACTAGTAGTCTAAAACCCTGTCCTGTGTCCTAGCTGGTGATTAGAGCTAGAGTCTAACCCGTCTTGGTCCTAGGCTGGTTATAGAGGCTAGAGTTAACCCTGTCCTGTTGTCCGTACGGTATAGGAGGCTGACTCAACCCTGTCCTGTGTCCCTAGCCGCGTTATAGAGGAGGCTAGAGTCTAACCCTGTCCTGTGTCCCTAGTCTGTGTTATAGGAGGAGGCTAAGAGTCTATACCCTGTCCTGTGTCCTAGCTGTTATAAGGAGGAAGGCGTAGAGTCTAACCCTTCCTGAAGTCCTACTGGTTATAGAGGCTAGACTCTAACCCTGTCCTGTGTCCCTAGCCTGTTATAGCGAGACCTGAGAGTCTAACCCTGTCCTTTGTCCTAGCTGGTTATAGGAAGCTAGAGTGTCTAACCCTTCTGGTCCTACTGTTATAGGAGCTAGTACTCTAAACCCGTCCTGTGTCCCTAGCTGGTTATAGGAGGAGGCTAGAGTCTAAACCCTGTCCTGTGTCCTAGCTGGTTTAAGGAAGCTAGAAGTCTAACCCTGTCCTGTGTCCTTGAGCTAGGTATAAATAGGAAGGAGACCTAAGAGTCGTAAACCCCATGTCCTGTAGTCCTTAGCTGTTATAGGAGGCTAGAGTTCTAACCAGCTCCTGGTCCTACTGGTTATACAGCGCAGTCTAGGTCTAAACCCTGTCCTGGGTCCTAGACTGTTATAGAGAGCCCTAGAAGTCTAACCCTGTCCTGTGTCCTAGCTGGTTATAGGAGACTAGAGTCTAACCCTGTCCTGTGTCTAGCTTTATAGGAAGGAGGCTAGAGTGTAACCCGGTCCTCGTGTCTAGTGGTTAGAGGAGGACTAGAGTCTAACCCTGTCCTGGGTCCTAGGCGTTATAGGAGACTATGAGTCCAACCCTGTCCTGCTGTCCATAGCTGGTTATAGAAGGCTAGCGTCTACCCTTCGCGGCACTGTGTCCTAGCTGGTTATAGGAGGCTAGAGTCTAACCCTGCCTGTGTCCTGCTTGTTATAGGGAGGACACTAGAGTCTAACCCTCTCCTGGGTCTAGCCTGGTTATAGGAGAGACTAGAGTCTAACCCTGTCCTGTGTCCTAGCTGGTTATAGGAGGAGGCTAGAGTCTAACCCTGTCCTGTGTCCTAGCTGGTTATAGGAGGAGACTAGAGTCTAACCCTGTCCTGGGTCCTAGCTGGTTATAGGAGGAGACTAGAGTCTAACCCTGTCCTGGGTCCTAGCTGGTTATAGGAGGAGGCTAGAGTCTAACCCTGTCCTGGGTCCTAGCTGGTTATAGGAGGCTAGAGTCTAACCCTGACCTGTGTCCTAGCTGGTTATAGGAGGAGGCTAGAGCCTAACTAGAGCCCAGAGTTTTTCCTGATCTATGGTCTGGGTTTGAAAAACTCCTGCCCCAACACAGGAATCCCAGAGGTCACAGTGTAGTCTATAATAAATCCATCAGAATCATTCAGAATAGACTTACGCTACGTTTTATAGACGTCTGTTTAATGGCTTCTTGTCTGACTAGTGAACAGAGACAGAATGTCTCTTCTGCTTAACTTCACTAGATCTGTTGTCGTCGAAGTGAGGTCATGAAACTTCCAATCCTATTTGAAATCCAATTTTAGGGGCGGTGAACGAGATGTCTGTCTGAAAAGCACTCTAAACAGTCTGTACAGCAAGTCTCTGTAAGTCGTTGTAATAGTGACTTTGCCAATAGACTTTGAAAGTCTGTGTTTCTCCCTCGGTGCTACAGATGGCTGAAAGGCAGCAGCTGACAGTGGTGAATGGAGAGGGGTGTGTTTTGAATCGGCTCCCCAGTCACAGTAGGGGAAATCATATGGCACCCTGTTTCTCACCCTGTTTCTCACCCTGTTTTTGCGTTTCCATTTATTTGTTTTGATGAAATATCTGTTAATGCAAGAAAAATTGTCTGATACTTTTTTTGTAAATAGGTGGATAAATATTCCTGATTGATATATTAAATGTAGGAGATACGACAGTGCCAAGCATGATCTCAGAACAGGATCCTGGATATCCGTTTCTGTCTTGGGTGGCGGTGTGTCGTCCAGACTTGACACAGGTGATGCTGTGGGTGTTTTGAGGTGTAGTCAAGCAGTCATGGTGAGGTGAAGAGGAAGCTGTCTGTCAAGCTGCCTGGCGGCTCACTGCTGGGTTACATGCTCTGATCCCATACAGCAGGCTCTGGCTCTCACAACACAATACAGCCTTGAGACAGGTTGAAACTTGTTCATTCACTTGCCTTAGAAAAATATCAACATTAGGAAAAACACATCTTCAGTCATAAACACAACTGTAACTGAATGTTCCTAAAAGGTGTGGAAAAGTTTTAAGGTGATTTAAAAATGTTGTTTTTCTCATTTAACTATTGCGTCTCCACATAGTGGGATTTCCAGCTCTGGATTATATAAATTGTCAGCGAGAGATATACTTATAGAGGAATGACCTCACTAGTCTAGCTGTCGTTTACTGCGAGCCGTTACAGTCTAGTTAGATGAGCTCAACACACAATGCCAGCCAGCAGTACCTACGCGTGTGTGTGTGTGTGTGTGTGTGTGTGTGTGTGTGTGTGTGTGTGTGTGTTTGTGATGTGGTGAATGTGGGTTGTGAATTGTTGTGTGTGTTTGTGTTGTGGTGTGTGTGTGTGTGCGCATGTGTGTAGA
>NW_019946732.1:9219-17590 GCF_002910315.2 Salvelinus sp. IW2-2015
GTCGTTGTGTGTGTGTGTGTGTTGTGTGTGTGGTGTGTTGTGTTGTTGTGTGTGTGTGTGTGTGTGTGTGTGTGCTGTGTGTGTGTGTGTGTGTTGTGTGTGTGGTTGTGGTGTTGTGTGCGTTGCCGTGCGTGCGTTGCGTTGCCGTGCCGTGCGTGGGTGCGTACGTGCGTGTGGTGATAGGAAGTGTCACCCTGTTGACTACTACACCTGGAACACCTCCTCAGGGACTGAACTTTATACATCTGGAACACCCCCCCAGGGACTGAGCTCTACACACCTGGAACACCCCCAGGGACTGAGCTCTATACATCTGGAACACCCCCCCCCCCCCCCCCAGGGACTGAACTCTACACATCTTGGAACACCCCCCCCCCAGGACTGGAATCTACACATCTGGACACCCCCCCCCCCAGGGACTGACATCTACACATCTGGAACACCTGTGTTCTAGATAGCACCTTTTTTCTAAGAGTGCAGGTCAATAACACAGAGTGCGTTTTGTCCACCAGAGGTTAGCTAGTAGACACAACTTAAACACACTGACGTCTTTATCTTTTGCCTGTCACTGTGCACATAGCAGTCCAAGGTCTCCCGGGGTCAAATCCCAGTACACTCCAGTCATGATTAGCCTACAGAGAGGGGAAAACTAGAACATCCTGACCTGGTAAATGTGTAAGACTGACGAATGCGTTGAAACACTAGCCTGGCACCATCCTGTTGGTGCTAACATCCACTCTGGCATGATTTGGATTTGAGTGGAATGATAGCACAAACTAATCTGGGACCAGTTTTATTGAAAAGCTGCAATCCAGGAAGGAAGAATCTCTCTTTTGACCCACTGGGCATGTGCAGAGGATACAGAAGTTCGGTGTGATTGTCAGACAGGTATTTGGTTGGAAGAGTATTAGATCACTTTAAATTAAGTGACATCACTCTTAATTTGTGTGTGTAGTCTAGCTAGATCACTATATATACAAATACATACAAAGAGGTGTCCACATATATACATAAAATACATACAAACCTACAATTTGTAGGTATGTGACACCTCTTCAAATTAGTGATTCAGCTATTTCAGCCACACCCGTTTGCTGACAGGTGTATAAAATCGAGCACCACAGCCATGCAATCTCCATAGACAAACATTGGCAGTAGAAGGCCTCACTGAACAGCTCAGTGACTTTCAACACGTGCATAGGATGCCACCTTTTTTTAACAAGTCATTTGTCAAATTTCTGCCTGCTAGAGCTGCCCGGTCAACTGTAAGTGCTGTTATTGTGAAGTGGAAACGTCTCGGAGCAGAAACGGCTCAGCCGCGACGTGGTAGGCCACACAAGCTCACAGAACAGGATGGCCGATGTTCTGAAGCGCGTAGAAATCAACTGGTTTTATTCCAAATGAAAACAATTTGCCAGTGCGAAGTGATTACAGCCACAAACATCTGTTTGGCTAGTAGGTCTATGCTTAATGAGTTTTATTCAAACCAATGTTTTTGCATATTTTCAGTGTGAGACCGTCTGTGGTTTAAGGGGGTTAAAGCCTAGACTGACCAACTCTAAATGGCGCAGGACACAAATATTCCAAATGCAGCTCGTTGTTTGAACATATTTCCTACTTTAACCCAGTCCATTTTGAATTTGTCATAAACTGTCGTCATTTGGCAAGGAATGAGCTTGTGTATCCCTTCAGTTAGATGTGTGTTTTATAGACATTTATTCTGTAGGCCTAACGGGAGCGTCTGTGTGCACTGTGTGGAGGGGACGGTCGGAGTGCAATTGAGTGAATGAGACACGAGGGGGAAAGGGAATTTATTGTTATCTTCTAGACAAAATGCACTTGTCCTGTTTCAGGTTGCCACAAAGCACATTCCACCACATAGTTGTACAGTATCTCTGGTCAAAGAGCGACCTTTGCGTCCGTTGGAGTACTCGATTACTCATGTCCATCCTAGTCAAAGTCTATGTCACTCTCCAACAGAGAGCAGGCCAGGATGGCAGTCAGTCATTTCAGAAATGTCTTGGAACCAAACCCATGCCGTCACCTAGGAGATGCCAATAGAGTGTACAGATTGTCAAACAGTCCTTCTTCCACCCTCTATGTTCACACATGCTACCAGTCACTGACATGTAACACTGACTACACACAGACTACACACTGGCTAACACTGACTCAACGCTACACACTGATCCAAGATTAAATCACTGTACACCAGACTTCACAGACACGACTACAACACAGACTACACACGACTCACACGACTACACATGACTAACACGCACTACACACTGACTACACACTGACTCTATTCTCTCTCCTATCCCTGACATTTTCAAACTTGACATGCTAATTCTAGGTTTTTCCCAGCGGTGAAACAGCGTGTTTGCTGAGGTTGTCCTTGACATCCATTGACAGATCTTTTTCCCCCACTGTGATGTTCCAGTGATTATCTCTCCTTTGGCGTCCAGAGTCTCTGTCGTCTAACAAGAACTCATTGTCATCTCTCTCTTCTGTTTTGTGAGAGAGAGAGAGAGAGCGAGCGAGAGCGAAAGAGATTCAGGTCGCATTGCTTTGGTAGCTCTCTCCTAACAGTAGTTCTGGGGAATTCTCTTCCCAAATCTTTTTTCCACCAGCATGTACACTATATATACAAAGGTATGTGGACATCCCTTCAAATTAGAGATTTGGCTATTCAAGCCATACCCGTTGCTGACCTGTGTATAAAATCGAGCACACAGCCATGCAATCTCCATAGACAAACATTGACAATAGAATGGCCTCACTGAAGAGCTCAGTGACTTTCAACGTGGCACCGTCATAGGAAGCCACCTTTCCAACAAGTCAGTTCAAATTTCTGCCCTGCTAGAGCTGCCCTGGTCAACTGTAWGTGCTGTTATTGTGAAGTGGAAACGTCWAGGAGCAACAACGGCTCAGCTGCGAAGTGGTAGGCCACACAAACTCACAGAACGGKACCGCCCAGTGCTGAAACGCGTAGCATGTAACACCACTACCGAGTTCCAAACTGCCCTCTGGAAGCAACGTGAAGCATAAGCACTGTTAGTCAGGAGCTTCATGAACTGGGCCGAGCAGCCGTGCACAAGACTAGGACCGTAATGCCAAGTGTCGGCTGGAGTGGTGTAACGCTCGCCGCCATTGGACTTTGTTTAGAAAATGAACAAATGTTATCTGTCGGGCTGTAGGAAAACAACCAAGTAATTGAAGAAACTAAAGATAATCTCTACTCCTCTTCCTCCTCTTCATCCTTTCCTCTCATCCTCCTCTTCCTCCTCTTCATCCTTTCCTCTCATCCCCCTCTTCCTCCTCTTCATCATTTTCTCTCATCCTCCTCTTCCTCCTCTTCATCATTTTCTCTCATCTTCCTCTTCTCTTTGCTTTCTCTCTTTTTTAGACTCCTCCTCCTCTAACTACATCAGACAGCTGGAGATCAAGATGAGGATATTGGAAGACGACAACAACAAGCTTAACTCAGGTGATGGTTCAGCACACAAGACCACACACACACACACACACACACACACACAACACACACACCACACCACACACACACACACACACACACACACACACACACACACACACACACACAGTACGCCTTAGTGATTTAAAAGAGAGTTTTCTTTTCATTCCGTAAGCACCCACAAGGACAAAATGATATTTTTGATGTTTTGATGACCCTCTCACAACGACACGCTGTAGTCTCTCCCACTCACAATGCACCGAGCCGTACGTCTGAACTGAAGGGTGGCGAATGTGTTTATCCATGTTTAATTCATGCCGGAGCTGTAAGACAGCCAGCCACAGTACAGAGCCATGATGTGATGTCGCCCCCAAGGCTTAGAAGAGAGACGAGATGGAGAGGAGCTCTGAGACAGAGTGACAGCATACCAAATGGCACCCTGTGTAGTGSACTACTTTTGTCCAGGACTCATAGGGAATAGGGAGCCATTTGAGGAAGCAGACGGTGACAGCGTTGCCGTCTTCTCTCTGGGTGACCTTCCTATGACATGGAATTTGTCAGGAGGGTAAGTGGGGAAGATGGAGACTCTTCCAGTTCACCAGGAGTTCACCTGTTACCTTTCAGGTTTTGGGAGAGAAAGTTCTAGAGGGAGAGGGGGGGAGGAACCAGTCTAAATGTCAGCTACAGTGCATTCGGAAAGTATTCAGACCGCTTGACTTTTTCCACATTTTGTTACGTTACAGCCTTATTCTAAACTGGATTACATTTTTTTTTTAAATCCTCGTTAATGGGGTGGCAGGTGACCTAGTGGTTCGAGCGTTAGGCCAGTAACTGAAAGGTTGCTGGATCGAGTCCTCGAGCTGACAAGGTCAAATCTGTTGTTCTGCCCCTGAACAAGGCAGTTAGCCCACTGTTTCCCGGTAGGCCGTCATTGTAAATAAGAATTTGTTCTTAACTGACTTGCCTAGTTAAATAAAGGTAAAATAAATAATAAATGATCTACACACAATACCTGATATTGATAAAGCCAAAACAGGTTTTTAGAAATGTTTTCAAATTTATTAAAAGTAAAAAACAGAAATACCTTACTTACATAAGTATTCAGATCCTTTGCTATGAGACTCGAAATTGAGATCATGTGCAACCTGTTTCCATTGATCATCCTTAGGATGTTTCTTGAACTTGATTGAACATGATTTGGAAAGGCACACACCTGTCTATATAAAGGTTCCACAGTTGACAGTGCATGTCAGAGCAACAACCAAGCTATGAGGTCGAAGGAATTGTCTGTAGAGCTCCGAGACAGGATTGTTTCAAGGCACCGATTTGGGGAAGGGTACCARACCATTTCTGCAGCATTGAAGGTCCCCAAGAACACAGTGGCCTCCATCATTCTTAAATGGAATAAGTTTGTAACCACCAAGACTTTTCCTAGAGCTGGCCACACAGACAAACTGAGCAATCAGGGGAGAAGGGCCTTGGTCCGGGAGGTGACCAAGAACCCTATGGTCACTCTGACAGAGCTCTAGAGTTACTCTGTGGAGATGGGAGAACCTTCCAGAAGGACAACCATCTCTGCAGCACTCCACCAATCAGGCCTTTATGGTAGAGTGGCCACATGGAAGCCACTCCTCAGTAAAAGGCATGACGGCCCACTGGGAGTTTGCCAAAAGGCACCTAAAGACGCTCAGACCATGAGAAACAAGATTCTCTGKTCTGATGAAACCAAGATTGAACTCTTTGGCCTGAATGCCAAGCATCACGTCTGGAAGAAACCTGGCACCATCCCTACGGTGAATCATGGTGGTGGCAGCATCATGCTGTGGGGATGTTTTTCCATCGGCAGGGACTGGGAGACTAGTCAGGATCGAGGGAAAGATGAACAGAGCAAAGTACAGAGAGAGCCTTGATGAAGACCTGCTCAGGACCTCAGACTGGGGCGAAGGTTCACCTTCCAACAGGACAACGACCCTAAGCACACAGCCAATACAATGCAGGAGTGGCTTCGGGACAAGTCTCTGAATGTCCTTGAGTGGCCCAGCCAGAGCCAGAACCCGATCTAACATCTCTGCAGAGACCTGAAAAAAGCTGTGCAGCGACGCTCCCCATCCAACCTGACAGAGCTTGAGAGGATCTGCAGAGAAGAATGGGWGAAACTCCCCAAATACAGGTGTGCCAAGCTTGCAGCGTCATACCCAAGAAGACTTGAGGCTGTAATTGCTGTCAAGGTGCTTCAACAAAGTTCTGAGTAAAGGGTCTGGATACCTATGTAAATGTGATATTTCTTTTACATTTTTTTTGTAAATGTGCAACAAAAAAAACATGTTTTTGCTTTGTCATTATGGGGTATTGTGTGTAGATTGATGAGGGGGAAAAACAATTTAATACATTTTAGAATAAGGCTGTAATGTAACAAAATGTGGAAAAAGTCAAGGGGTCTGTATACAGTATGTCGGCTATATCGAGACGAGAGACACACACAAGGCTAGTGAACGAGATGAGAGACACACACAAGGCTAGTGAGAATGGAGAAAAACAAGGTCTGGGACGGGACAATAAAAACAATACATTAAAGGTGGCAATATGCAAAAATCGCTCTGCCATTTCTGATCCAAAATTATAATTGTTTGACTTTGCCTAATTCTAACCGCTATGAATATTTGTTCAATACGCAAATATTGTATTTTCAGCTGTTCAAAGCTGTGTGCAAACGAAATGGAAGATTCAAAAAAACTAACTTACAAGACGGAAGCATAGAAATTGTGGGCATAGACACTACATACTGTTCAGACCGACTTAACTCACAATGATTGTGAATTGGGTCGGGTGCACCTTAAAAGTATAATTCCAGCTTTATGTGTATCTGTCATTACGTACGTCGTACTGCTGAGCTATTGCACTTTTGAACCATAGGTAATCGTACTAACACCTTTGGAACAATAGGTAATCGATTCCTAAGAACTTTTGAACCAATAGTAATCCATCCTAAAACGTTCGAAACCAATAGGTAATCATCCTAAAACCATTTTGAACCAAGTGGTAATCGTCTAACCTCTTTGAACCAATAGGTATCGTCTAAACCTTTTGCAATAGGTTGCCATCTAAAACTTTTGACCAATAGGTGATCGTCCTAACTTTGAACCTGGTATCGATCTAAAAACCTTTTGGAACAATAGGTCATCGATCCGAAAACCTTTTGACATAGGTAATCGATCCTAAACTTGTTGAACATAGGTAATTGTCCTAAAACCTTTTGGAACCAATAGGTAACTTCCTAAAACCTTTTGAACCAATAGGTAATCCATCCTAAAACCTTTTGAACCAATAGGTAATCGATCCTAAAACCTTTTGAACCAATAGGTAATCCATCCTAAAACCTTTTGAACCAATAGGTAATCGTCCTAAAACCTATCTCAGCATATAGTCATCAGCCATATAAACATGATATATTTTCACTTTGTTTTGTCTTTTTTCCCCCCATTATTTGGCCTCCCAAGTTTTCTGAGCAAAAAATAAAGATACAGTTTTATTTTATTTATTGTAAAACCACCAGGAAATCTGCTCCAAGGGATTTTAACTTTGGAAATTTGTTCCAAAGTATTCCCACAGATAATAGAGAATCTAAATGATCGTATACAAATGTAAGGTTTGAAACTGTTTTAATCAACTCTCTGTTTAGGCTTCAGTCTGCAAATGATTTGTCATTCTGTTTCCGACCCCCTGACCTCTGAAGAACAAATCACCCCGCGGCTGAATCTAGTTGGATGATCTCTGCTTTAAATTGCATGGCTCGATACACTGAAGCACTGTATGCTATTCTATTACGTGAGGCTCAGTTCACGCCAGTGCAAAAGCACCGTGGCGATAAACCAACTCAAGCATCGTCTTTGAAGACATGAAAGCGATTTTAAATATATATTTAATTGGGATCTTATTTATTTTTAGCACTTATTTTCCCAGTGATCTTCCTTCAGATTATTATGTTGGCAAAGTGTGTGGGCTGGAACCACTGACACAAAACTTGTATCATCGAGGCAATTAATAAGTAGGTCTAAAGATTGGCCTCCATTACCTTTTACATAAGGATATATTCATATATTAACTTTCCTTTAGAACCGTTTTGATAAGATAATGTATATCTCTGCTTTGTGATCATCACAGTTAATATCCTCCTACATAGCCAGACATAGTGTTGCCATCTGTTATGTGTTTACTTTGTTTTACAATTTACTTTGTTTTACAATGACCTATGACCTTGGTGTCACGCAAAACGATTGGTCAGCCGTCCTCTCATAACCTCTCTTGCTCCCCCCACATTCAGGCCTGTAGCAGATATAGTTTATCACAGATACAGAGAAACAAGGTAACTCTAACTCCAACTCTACGCTGCTATTCTTTTCTCTGGTGATGGGCCTTTCACACCTGTCAGCTTACACGTTGGCATCATGTTCAGCCAAATCACTATCAAGACGCTATAGCATGCAAGATAATTATACTACGCTCCTGGTGGCTTAGGCCACAGCTCTGTTGGTGTGTGTTATGTATTGTACAGAGGCCTGGGAGGTGAGTGATATGCTACAGTGTGTTGTATTTTCTCCTTCCCTGTTCTGTGGAGATATTTCCTCCTTCCCTGTTCTGTAGAGATATTTCCTCCTTCCCTGTTCTGTAGAGATATTTCCTCCTCCCCTGTTCTGTGGAGATATTTCCTCCTTATTTTCTCGCTCCCCTGTTCTGTGGAGTATATTTTCTCCTTCTGTTCTGTAGAGATATTTCTCCTTCTCCTGTTCTGCTGGAGATATTTTCCTCCTTCCGCTGTTCTGTGGAGATATTTCCTCTCCTTGTTCCTGTGTGAGTATATTTCCTCTTCCTGTTCTGTGGACAGATATTCCTCTC
>NW_019946732.1:21391-28158 GCF_002910315.2 Salvelinus sp. IW2-2015
GATGGGGGAATGCTAGAGGAGTGATGGGATGGGGGAGTGCTAGAGGAGAAATGGGATGGGAGAATGCTAGAAGAGTGATGGGATGGGGAATGCTGATGGGGAATGCTAGAGGAGTGATGGGATGGGAAAATGCTAGAGGACTGATGGGATGGGGAATGCTAGAGGACTGATGGGATGGGGAATGCTAGTGGACTGATGGGATGGGGAATGCTAGAGGACTGATGGGATGGGGAATGCTAGTGGACTGATGGGATGGGAAAATGCTAGTGGAGTGATGTGATGGGGAATGCTAGAGGTGTGTTGGTGTAAGGGAATGCTGGAGGTGTGATGTGTTGGGGGAATCCTAGAGGAGTGCTGGTAAAAGGGAATGCTAGAGGAGTGATGTGATGGGGAATACTAGAGGAGTGATGGGGGATGCTAGAGGAGTGATGGGATGGGGGAATGCTAGAGGAGTGATAGGATGGGGAATGTGAAGCAGCATGAGCCAGAGGTGCAGTGATGGAGTGCTAATTGTATCTCTGGAGTGCGTGTCATTGTGGGAGAAGGCTGTGTTCTGCATTCAGTCCCCTGACACCCAGGAGCGCCAGATGTGACACACACACAAACACACACACCGCTCACTGTGTTATTTATAGCTAGGTTTACAAGGTTCTTCCAGCCACCACGTGACCACACACACAACGTGCTGGACGTGCGTGACTCTGGAAATGTCATACGAAACATTGGCGATTCTCCCTACAGACAGACAGATGGGCGGATGGCTAGTTAGAACCTCCAGGGACCTGTGATCTTTATGAATATGAGAGAATACGTAGAGGACTCTACATAGAGGACAGCATTTCAGAATATTTCCATATGAGACATTTTTGACCTATCCCTGTGCACAACAGTGTGTTGATAGGTACTGGGGGCTGTGATGTGGGTATTGAACAGTGTGTTGGTAGGTTCTGGGGCTGTGATGTGGATATTGAACAGTGTGTTGGTAGGTTCTGGGGGCTGTGATGTGGATGATTGAAACAGTGGGTGTTGGTAGGTTTTGGGGCTGGATGTGATGTGGATATTAGAACAGTGTGTTGGTTAGGTTCGGGTGTGTGAGTGTGGATATTGAACAGTGTGGTTGGTAGGTTCTGGGGGCTGTGATGGGATATTTGAAACGTGTGTTTGGTCGGTTCTTGGGATGTGATGTGGTATTGAACTATGATGTGTTGTAGGTATTGGGGGCTGTGATGTGGGTATTGAACAGTTTGTGTTGGTAGGGTTCTGGGGCTGTAGATGTGGGTATTTGACAGTGTGGTTGGTAGGTTTGGAGGGCGTGATGGATGTGGATATTGAAACAGTGTGTTGGTAGGTTCTGGGGCGTGTATTGTGGATATTCGAACAGTGTGTTGGTAGTGTTCTGGGGGCTGTGTGTGATGTGGAATTGAACGTGTGTTGGTAGGTTCTGGGCTGTGATTGTGGATATTGACGTGTGTTGGGTAGGTTTAGGGGTGTGATGTTGGATATTGACAGTGTGTTTGGTAGGTTCTGGGGATGTGAGTGTGGGTGATTGAACAGTGTGTTTGGTAGGTTTCTGGGCGTGTGAATGTGGATATTGAAACTGTGTTGGTAGGTTTCTGGGCTGTGATGTGGTTCTGACAGTGTGTTGGTTAGGTTGGGTGCTGTGATGTGATGTGGGTATTGAAAGTGTGTGGTAGGTTTTTGGGCTGTGATGTGGGTATTGAACGTGTGTTGGTAGGTTCTGGGGGCTGTTGATGTGATGTCGATATTGAACAGTGTGTTGGTAGGTTTGGGGGCTGTGATGTGGATATTGAACAGTGGTTTGTAGTGGGTGGATGTGTCTTGGTGGTTGTAGTTCTGGTGATGTGGGTATGGACAGTGTGTGGAGTTGGGGTGTATGGATGCAGTGTGTTGTAGGTTTTGGGGGACTGTGGATGTGGGTATTGAACAGTGTGTGTAGTTTGGGGTGTGATGTTGGGATATTGAAAGTGTGTTGGTAGTTTGGGGGGCTGTGATGTGGGGTATTGAAGTGGTTGGAGTTCGGATGGTGTATGACAGGGGGGTTCTGGGTGTGGTGGGTATTGAGTGTGTAGGTTCTGCTGAGGATGCTTGAACAGTGTGGTTGGTGGTTTGGGCTTGTGATGTGATGTGGATATTGAACGTGTGTTGATAGGTTTGGGGGTGTGATGTGTATTGAGCAGTGGTGTTGGTAGGTTCTGGGGATGTGATGTGGGTATTGAACGTGTGTTGGTAGGTTCTGGGGGATGTGAGTGTGGGTATTGAAAGTGTTTGGTAGGTTTGGGGGCTGTGATGTGGATGTGGTATTGGAAACAGTGTGTTGGTAGGTTTGGGGGCTGTGAGTTGATGTGGTATTGAAAGTGTGTTGGTAGGTTCTGGGGGCTGTTGATGTGGGTATTTGAAGTGTGTTGGTAGTTCTGGGGGCTGTTGATGTGGATATTGAACAGTGTGTTGGTAGGTTCTGGGCGTGTGTGTGATGTGGATTTGACAGGTGTGTTGGTAGGTTCTGGGGATGTGAATGTGGGTATTGAAACGTGTGTTGGTAGCGTTCTTGGGGTTGTGATGTGATGTGGATATTGACCAGTGGTTTGGTGTTTGGGGCTGTGATGTGTGATATTGAACAGGTGTGTTGGTAAGGTTCTGGGGGATGTGAGTGCGGTAATGAAAGTGTGTTGGTAGTTCTGGGGGTGTGTGTGGGTATTGAACAGGTGTTGGTAGGTTCTGGGGCTGTGAGTGATATTGAACGTGTGGTTGATAGGTTTGGGGTTGTGATGTGGGTACTTGACAGTTGTTTGGTAGGTTCTGGGGGCTGTGAATAGTGATGTGGATATTGAACGTGTGTTGGTAGGTTCTGGGGGCTGGTGATGTGGATAATTGCAGTGTGTTGGTGGTTCTGGGGGATGTGATGTGGGGTATTGAACGTGTGTTGGAGGTTCTGGGGAGATGTGATGTGGGTTTGAACAGTGTGTTGGATAGGTTTGGGCTGTGATTGCGATGTGGGTATTGACAGGTGTTGGTGGTTTGGGGGCGTGTGAATGTGTTATTGACGTGTGTTGGTGGATTCTGGGGCTGTGATGTGGGTATGAAGTGTTGTTTGGTAGGTTCTGGGGCTGTGATGTGGGTATTGAAGTGTTGTTGGTAGGTTTGGGGCTGTGAATGTGGGTTTGACAGTGTGTTGTAGGTTCTGGGGTGTGATGGTGGTATTGACAGTGGTGTTGGTAGGTTCTGGGGAGTTGTGAATGTGGCTAGTTGACAGTGTGTTGATAGGTTTGGGGGTTGTGATGTGATATTGAAAGTGTGTGGTGGTTCTGGCGGGTGTGATGTGTGTGATATTGAACCGTGTGTTGGTAGGTCTTTGGGGCTGTGATGTGATGTGGTATTGACAGTGTGTTGATAAGGTTTCTGGGCGGTGTGATGTGGAATTGAACAGTTGTGTTGATAGTTTGGGGGTGTGATGTGATGTGGATATTGAAGTGTGTTGGTTAGGTTTTGGGGGTGTGGATGTGGGGTATTGAAACAGTGTGTGGTAGGTTCTGGGGCTGTGATGTGATGTGGTATTGAACAGTGTGTTGGTAGCTTTGGGGGCTGTGATGTGGTATTGACATGTGTGTTGGTAGGTTCTGGGGCATGTGATGTGAGTTGGATATTAACGTGTTGTTGGTAGGTTTGGGGTGTGATGTGGATATTGAACGTGTGTTGGTAGTTTGGGGGCTTGTGATGTTGGATATTGAACGTGTGTTTGGTAGGTTCTGAGGCTGTGATTGAGTAATTAACAGTGTGTTGGTCAGGGTTCTGAGGCTGTGATGTGGGTATTGAAACAGTGTGTTGGTAGGTTCTTAGGGGGATGTGATGTGGATATTGAAGAGTGTGTGGTAGGTTTTGGGGGAATGTGATGTGGGTATTTGGAACTGTGTTGGTAGGTTTCTGGGCTGTGATGTGGGTATTGAACTGTGTGTTGGTAGGGTTCATGGGGGTGTGATGGTATTGAACAGTGTGTTTGGTAGTTCTGAAGGTGTGAGTGGTGGGTATTGAGAAAAAAAACAGAGAAAAACGTGTGTTGGTAGGTTCTGGGGGATGTGATGTGGATATTCGAACAGGTGTTGGTGGTTTGGGGCTGTGATGTGATGTGGGTATTGACAGTGTGTTGGTAGGTTCTGGGGGCATGTGGATGTGATGGTGGGTATGACAGTGTGTGGTAGGTTCTGGGGCTGTGGATGTGATGTGGATTTGAACAGTGTGTTGGTAGGTCTGGCTGTGATGTGATGTGGATATTGAACAGGTGTGTTGGTAGGTTTCTGGGGGCTGTGATGTGGATATTGAACAGTGTGTTGGTAGGTTCGGGGGCTGTGATGTGATGTGGATATTGAAAGGTGTGTTGGTAGGTTTCTGGGGCTGTGATGTGGATATTGAACAGTGTGTTGGTAGGTTCTGGGCTGGATGTGATGTGGAATATTCGAAGCGTGTGTTGGTAGGTTGGGGGCTGTGATGTGATATGAACAGTGTTTGTGGTAGGTTCTGGGGATTGTGGATGTGGATTATTGGAAATGTGTTGGTAGTTCTGGGGGTGTGATGTGGATATTGAACGTGTGTTGGTCAGGTTCTGGGGGTGTGGATGTGGGTAGTTGAAAGTGTGTTGATTAGGTTCTGGGGGTTGTGATGTGGGGTAATGAAACAGTGTGGTAGGTTCTGGGGTGTGATGTTTTTGGTATTGAACAGCTGGTGTTGGGTAAGGTTGGGGTGTGATGTGGATATTGAACAGTGTGGTTTGTAGGTTCTGGGGCTTGTGATGGTGGGTATGGAACATGTGTTTGGTAGGCTTTGAGCCGTGTGATGGTGGGTATTGAACAGTGTTTGGTAAGGTTTGGGGATGTGATGTGGATTTGAACAGGTGTGTTGGTAGGTTTCCTGGGGGATGTGATGTGGGTATTGAACAGTGTGTTGATAGGTTCTGGGGGCTGTGATGTGGGTATTGAACAGTGTGTTGCATAGGTTCATGGGGCGTGTGATGTTGGTTGAACAGCTGTGTTGGCTAGGGTTCTGGGGCTGTGAAGTGATTGTGGGTATTGCAGTGTGTTGGTAGTTCTGGGGGTTGTGATGTGATGTGGGTATTGATGTGGTTGGTCGGTTTGGGGGGCTGTGATGTGATGTGGATATTGAACAGTGTGTTGTGTAGGTTTTGGGGTGTGATGCTGATGTGGATATTGAACAGTGTGTTGGTAGTCTGGGGTGTGATGTGGTTTGAACGTGTGTTGGTAGTTTGGGGCTGTTGATGTGGGATTTGAACAGTGTGTTGGTAGGTTCTGGGGCTGTGATGTGATGTGCGATATTGAACAGTGTCGTTGGTAGGTTCTGGGGGCTTGTGATGTTTGGATATTGACAGTGTGTTGGTAGGTTCTGGGGCCTGTGGATGTGGATCTTGAACAGTGTGTTGGATAGGTTTGGGGGTTGTGATGTGGGATATTGACAGTGTGTTGGTAGTTCTGGGCTGTGATGTGATTGTGGATTATTGACCACAGTGTGTGATAGGTTCTCGGGGCTGTGATGTGGGTATTGAACAGTGTGTTGGTAGGTTCTGGGGGATTGTGGTGTGGGTATTGAACAAGTGTGTTGGTAGGTTCTGGGGGATGTGATTGGATATTGAACAGTGTGTTGGTAGGTTCTGGCCTGTGATGTGGGAATATGAACAGTGTGTTAGGTAGGTTCTGGGGATGTGAATGTGATATTGAACAGTGTGTTTGGTAGGTTTCTGGGGTGTGATGTGAATAATTGAACGTGTTGTTGGTAGGTTCTGGGGGCTGTGATGTTGGTATGACAGGTGTGTATGTATTGAGAGTGTTGGGGTTTGTGATGTGGGTAATGAAGCAGTTGTGTTGGAGTTCTGGGGCTGTGAATGTTGGATATTGAACAGCTGTGATGGTAGGTTCTGGGGGCTGTGATTTGTGATGTGGGATAATTGAACAGTGGTGTTGGTAAGTTCTGGGGGCTGTGATGTGGGTATTGAACAGTGTGTTGGTAGTTCTGGGGTTTGTGATGTGGATACTTGAAACAAGTGTGTTGGTAGATCTGGGGCTGTGAGTGGGTATTGAACAGTGTGTTTTGTAGGTTTGGGGGTTGTATGTTGGATATGAACAGTGTGTTGGTAGGTTCTGGGGGCTGTGATGTGGATATTGACACAGTGGTGTTGGTCCAGGTTCTTGGTGGGTTGTGATGTGGATAATCTGAACAGTGTGTTGGGTAGGTTCGCGGGGCTGTGATGTGGATAAATTGAACAGTGTGTTGGTAGGTTCTGGGGATGTGATGTATACTTGAACAGTGTTGTTGGTAGTTCTGGGGGCTGTGATGTGGATATTGAACAGTGTTGTTGGTAGGTTTCTGGGGGACTGTGATGTGGATATTGAACAGTGTGTTGGTAGGTTCTGGGCTGTGATGTGGGTTAATGAACAGTGTGAATTGCATGGTACTGTGGCTGTGATGTGGGTGTTGAAGCAGATGTGCTTTGGTAGGTTTACTGGAGGTCTGTGAATGTTGAGTGGTATTGAACATGTGTTATTAGGTCTGAGGGCTGTGATGTGGATATTGAACCGTGTGTGATAATCTCTCTGCTTCTCCCCAGCAGCAGTTAAACCCAGGTATGCTGTCCTGGAAGGAAGGGGGATTGACCCCTGTACCCTCTGGTCTCAGCTGTCATCCCCTGCGCACGACGCCAAGATGCACTGCCACAAGTGAGAACAAACAACCACAGACCCACACAC
>NW_019946733.1:0-4909 GCF_002910315.2 Salvelinus sp. IW2-2015
AACATAGAATGCCCACCCAGCTCACGTCCTGACCAACACTAAAACAAGCACAACAAATAAGAACTCTGGTCAGGACGTGACACCATCATCCTTACTAGTACTACTACCATCATCATTACTACTACCACCACCACCACCAGCATTACTACTACTACTACCACCATCATCATTACTACTACTACTACCATCATCATTACTACCACTACTACCATCATCATTACTACTACTACTACCATCATCATTACTACACCACCACCATCATTTCTACTACTACTACTATCATAATTACTACTACTACCATCATCATTACTACAACTACCACCACCACCATCAGTACTACTACCACCGCCACCATCATCGTTACTACTACTACTACTACCATCATCATTACTATTACTACTACCACCATCATCATTACTACTACTACCCCCACCACCATCATCATTACTACTACTACTACCATCATCATTACTCCACCTACACCACCACCACCAATACTACTACCACCAACACAATCATCATTACTACTACTACTACAACTACCATCAGCATTACTACTACTACTACCATCATTACTACTACTACCACCACTACCATCATCAGTACTACTACTACAACTACCATCATCATTACATCAGTACTACAACCACCACCATCATTACTACTACTACCATCATCATTACTACACCTACACCACTGCCATCATTACTACTTCTACCACCACCATCATCATTACTACTACTACTACCACCGTCATTACTACTACTGCCATCATCATTACTACTACTACTACCATCATCATTACATCAGTACCAAAACTACCATCATAATTACTACTACTACTACCATCACCATCATCATTACTACTACTACCACCACCATTATCATTACTACTACTAACATCATAATTACTACTACTACCACCATCATTACTACTACAACTACCATCATAATTGCTACTACTACCACCATCATCATTACTACTACTACTACTACTATCATCATTACTACTACTACTACCATCATCATTACTACTACTACAGTCATCATTACTACTACTACTACCACTACCACCTCCATCATTACATCAGTACTACTACTACCATCAGCATTACTACTACTACCATCATCATTACTACTACTATCATCATCATTACTACTACTACTACTACCATCATCATTACTACTACTACTACCATCATCATTACTACTACTACCAGCCGCGGCTCATGACGCCTCGGGCAGCACGAGCGTCTGAAGGCTCCGCGGACGTCGGACGCTTGAAGGCTCGGGAAGACGGATGGCTCATGATGGCGCGGGCAGACGGCAATGGACCTCACGATGCGCTGGGCAGCCGGTGCGCTCGACCGGCCGCTGGGCAGGCACGGCCAGCTTCACGACGCGCTTACGCGACGAGCAGTTGCAGCCGGCAGTGGGCCGACGGCCCGACTCTGACCTGCTCGAGCACCACACGTCGGCCTGGTCGCTGGTTGCGGACCGGGTGGTACCGGATGAGGACACGCACACTCACCGGCTACGTGCGGAGGCCAGGAACAGGCCAACTGGCTTCTCGAGGCCCGACTATAGGTCCTGGCTGCGTCGGTCCGGCACTGGTAGTCCGCGGCTGGGGCACGCCTCAGGCGAGTGCGGAGAGACAGAACGGTGCGTTTACGGGCTCTGGCAGACAGCACCAGAGCCTGGTCCGGCTGGTGCGGCAAACACGAGGTACTGCGGCTAACACGCACCACGGGAGCCGTGGATGGAGGCGAGGAACAGCGCTCTGAGACCGCACTGGAGCCCCTGTGCCGTGGTGTAGGCCCTGTGGTAACTAGGGCGGGGCGGAGTGCGCCGGATATTACCGGCATCGTCGCGCACTGGCTCCCTTGAGCCACGGCCTTGGCCCACGCTTACCTGCTCTGAATGCTCCTGTCAGCCCGCTCCAGTCGGGGGACGGTGGAATAACCGCCCTGAGGCTGTGCTTGCGACCGGGACCATGCGTAAGCTGGTGCACGTACACCGGCCTGAGGCGACTACTGGCGCCAATTATGTGAGCGGCTTCATGCACTTCGGCCCTCACATGCTCATCTTAGCCCGGGGCCAGTCGGTAGTGGACTAACCCGCACCCGGGCTATGCAAACGCGTACAGGAGACACCTGCGCTCTTCCGCATACAGGTGCTGCCCGATACTTCACCGCTCTCCACAGCTATATGGGACGTGGGCGCCAGGTTTCTACCTGCCTTCGCCCACACTACTTTCGCCCCCCCCCCCCCCCCCACGAAATTATTGCCGTTGACGCCTCCGGGCTTCCAGCGCTCTCTCCTGCCTTGCCCTACGCGCCTCACTTCCGCCTCTCCCGGCCTTTTGCTGCCTCAGCTCCGCTTGTGGGCGGCGACACTCCTCTGGCTCGCCCAGCGTCCATCTTACCCGTCCCAGAATTTCCTCCCGATGGTCATTCCTCTGGATCACGCTGCCATGCTGCCAGTTGCACGCGCACTTTCGGTCCGTTAGGGTGGTCATGTAACGCGTTATTTCTTCTCCTCAATTGGCACGGGCAGAGCCGAGAAGGATCGGAGGACACTGTCACCGCCGTTCGTAAGTTCTCCAGTCTATTTAATAACATGAAAAACAACTTATACAATTACACACATACACCACAAACAACCTACACCAGGTCACGCGTTCCTGTCACAACACTGACACAGAAAACAACCAACCCACAATCCCACACAAACAACGCACCTCTCACGTTCTAACGCGGGACACACGCATTGACAGCCTGCTCCTGATTGAAACCCATCATTAGCGCTGACCACAGACACACGCGACAACCTCAAGACAATAACATAGACATCGCCACCCAGCCTCAGTCACCGACCACCACTGAAACCAGCACAAACAAATACGAACTGCCAGTACGCGGACGACACTCGCCTATCACTGTACTACTACCTCTCATAACTACTACCACCCCACCCCGCCTACCTACTACTACTACCACCACTCCTCATTACTATATATACCATCCTCATTACTACCCACTACCACTCATCATTACTACTACTACTACATCATCATCGACTCCCCCACCACCATTCATTGCCTCTAGACTACTACTATCGTACTTCACCTACTACTCACCCATCCATCACTTACTGACAACTACACCCACCACCCATCGTACTATACCACCGCCACATCATCGTTACCTGGCCATCATCACTATACCATCGATCATTACATTATACTACCACCATCTTTCTACTACTACCCACACCTCTTACATTACTACTTACTATCACCATCATCATACTTCCACCTCACACCACCAACAATACTCACTACCACCAACCACCATCATTCAATTACTCCTACTATACAACTACCATCGCAATTCTACTACTCATTACCATTCCTTCACTACTACTTTACCACCACTACCATCTCTGTACTACTACACACCTACCAAATCATTCATTACACTCGTATACACCACCCACCATCACTTACCTCCTACTCTCTCCATTACTACACCTTACACCACTGCATCCATTTACTACTTCTACACCACCATCCTCATTACTATATTACTACCACCCGTCCTTACTACCTACTGCCATCCTATACTACTCCTACTACCCATGCATCCCTTACGCGCTACCAAAACACCATCACGTATTCACCTCACTACTACTACCTCACAGCCATCCATTTACTACTTCTCCACACCATCTTCATTACTCATACTTAACATCATAATTACTACTCTTCACCACCATCATTACTATACAACTACCTCTACATCTGCTTACTCACTACCCACTCTCATTACCTCACTACTAACTACACGTATCTCATTACTACTTACTACTACCTCATCATATACTCTACTACGTCTTCATTAACTACTACTCATTTACACCATACCAACCTCCATCCATTCACATCATACTTCACTACCTACCATCCAGCCAATTACTACTCACGCCACTCCATCATTACTACTACTAATCTCATCATTCTACTACTCTACTTACCTCCTCATTACCTTACACTCCTACCATCCTCTTACTACTACTACTTCCATCATCTTCCTACTACCCCCCCCACCATCATCCTTCATTACTACTACTTACTACCATATTCATTACTTCACTACTACCTCCATGATCTTTACTACTACTACTCACTACCTACTACTACCTCCATCATTTAACTCCTTCACTACTACCATCGTTACCTTCCTCTACTACTACCATTCATCATCCTCTACTAACTACCCCATCTCTTCTAATAATCTCCCTCATTACATACTACTCACCATCATCCTACTACTCTACTACTTTCACTACTCACATTACTACTACTCACCCTACCATCCACATTACTACTGACTTCGACCATCCATCCATTATACTCACTTACCACTTACCTCATCATTACTACTACTTACTCACCATCCATTACTACTACTATATACTAGTCCCGTGGGCTCGTTGGATAGAGCCATTTGGCTTGCAACCGCCAGGGTTGTCGGTTCATTCCCACGAGGGGACAGCTCTGACAGATGTATGACACTGCCAATTCTGTAAGTGGCATCTGATCAAAGAGCGTATCTGCTGCAGTGACCATTAAACGCTGGAACACTGTAGCCCTCTCCATACTACTACCACTGCTATCCAATTACCACCCTCACCACTACTCTCTGAGACATAATAAACGATCTGCACTGCGCGTGTCTATGTAAGTCGCTCTCGGGCTACGAGCCGTCTGCTATGACTACATGTATTACACTTACTACCCCCCCCATCGTCATTACATACTATCATCCATCCTTACCTACTACACGCACATCTTCTTACTACTTACTCCCATCATTCATTTATACTCATCCAATCGTCATTACTCTCT
>NW_019946733.1:4934-25204 GCF_002910315.2 Salvelinus sp. IW2-2015
ACCACCACCATCATTAAACTGCTATCATTACCATTACCACCCATACCACTACTATTTGGAATGATAAACAACAATAATAATAATAATAAGTAAGTTACTGTTTACTATGCAGATTTTATTATTCAGTGTCCCTGGCTGCAAGAGGAGTATTTTCTGTTTTTCCTCTGGGTTTAATAAGTAAAAATTTTGAATAAATGTAGTCATTTCTGTGAATAATGAATCTCTTGGTGAGGAATATTTATCACAGTAAAGGAGAAAGTGCATCTCTGTCTCTACCTCCCCTGTCGTGCAGTGACTACATACACGCTCCTCTGTGGGGAGCCATGTCTTTTTAAGTCCCTCTCTCTCTCTATTTTATTTAAAGGGAGGTTTCTTGCTAGTTTATTGTGTCTTGTTATTTGAACTGTATTGGTGGGGTGTGGTACTAATGACATGTGGCCCAGAAGATTTTGGACATTTTAAGGCCTTTGTTTGTCTATGACCCCCCACCATTCATACCCTCTGCACTCCTCCACTGGGAGGTAATACAGATTACTGCAAATCCTCTAATGTTGACGACTGGGTTCTTTCTTGTAAATTGTTTCTATGAAGTTGCCGTTAAATTGCTCTGCCATCATTATTGTATGAGGTATTATTGGTGGGGTTACCCCTGTGCTGTGATGGGTGTTTTATATGGTGTGTCTTATCTTTTCTCTCCACTGGCTATCTGGCTAACAGGCTACACTCTAGACAGTCTCTTCTGCTGATGTGTGTGTGTCTGGTAGTGGGTCTCTCTCTATCCTACTCATTTCCTTTCGGCAGGGTTAATACCTGTCTGGCGCCCCAACAAAATCTTTACATTTACCCCTCTCTAACCTTTACCCTTCTTACCCCTGTCTAACAATACCGCTACAAGATTTACCAACACTATGGAGTTTCTACAAAATGTTTCTACAAGATAATAACCACTAGCATCACATAATCACTAACCACCACACATATTCAGACTCACCTCAGCTGTGAGATGTAGGGCAGACACTGAAGGAAACTCCTCACTTCACTCTCTTCATCTGACCAGCCCTTCAGCTCTACTGGTTTCTTCTCTGGTTGGAGTTTCAGCACTTCTAGGAGGAGGGATGCCTTTCTCTCTGAGAGGTTTATGAACCAGACTGCAGGACTGGCTAACTGGTAAACTGGCTGTAATGCTGGAAGGACACTCCTGCCTGTTTGAGTCTTATAGTCCTTCACATGTGAGTACAGATCCAGCAGGAAATCACTCTGTTCAGAATTGTTTCGATAGGGAAAAGGAAAGTTTCTGTAAGTACACACTGATGATACCAGCTTCAGTGTCTTCTCTCCTGTCTGCTCCTCCCACTCTGCAGCTTGAGACAGGAGATCCACCAGGAACTTGATCTGCTTTGAGGGATCAGGCCAGTGTGGATAGAACCTGCAACAAGGACAGTAACAGCTGATTCAGACAATCTGACACTGTGTGATGTGTACACAATGAATTTAAACTAGTAAATAAAAAACTCTGACATTAGTTAATACTGAACTGAGGACAAACAAGGGACAACATTAACATGTTGAAACATGTGGATAGCATTAGAGTATTGTTACATCATAAACATGAGAAAACATTGCTATGAAAACCAACTCACCTCAGCTGTGAGATGTGGGCCAGACACTGAAGAAAACTCCTCACTTCACTCTCTTCATCTGACCAACCCTTCAGCTCTACTGGTTTCTTCTCTGGTTGGAGTTTCAGCACTTCTAGGAGGAGGGAGGCCTTTCTCTCTGAGAGGTCTATGGACCAGACTGGAGGATCTGACTGGTAAACTAGCTGTAATGCTGGAAGGAAACTCCTGCCTGTTTGAATCTCATAATCCTTCACAATGGAGTCCAAGACTCCGCAGCAAATCACATTTCTGTGTGATATCTTTCAGACAGTGACAACACTTTCTACAGTTGTTTGATGGTTCTCTCTCTCATGGGCTGCTTGAAGACACAGATTCAGCAGGAATGCTCTTCTCTCCTCTTGTCCTCTCTTCAGGGATCTTCTCTGATCCTGGGAGGAGTAAACTTCAGAGACAGTTTGAACAACACATAGATATGATGTGAAGAGTATAGATGCATTTCTGAAGGTCACTTATGGTGGGTAAAATACAATGACTATCTTTCTAAACTCATCAACCACAGTAATTGTTCTTAATCTGACTGCAAAGAGCCATATTTTCAAACAGTATGTTTGTTTAGTTTATTGTCGCGAAATCTACAAGCTCCTCTCTAAGATATACAGGGACAACTACCTCTGAACTGTACTGATCCAACTCACCTCAGCTGTGAATGTAGGACAGACACTGAAGGACTCCCACTTCACTCTCTTCATCTGACCCGCTTCAGCTCTATGGTTTCTTCTCTGGTTGGAGTTTCAGCCTCTAGGAGGAGGGAGCCTTTCTCTGAGAGGTCTATGGACCAGACTGCAGGCGACTGGTAACGGCTGTAATGCTGGAAGACACTCCTGCCTGTTTGAGTCTCATAGTCTTCACAAGAGGAAGCAATCCAGCAGGATGTCAATCTCTCAGTTTCATACACCAAGGCACAGTTTCGAAGCAGTGTATTCCAGTCTCTGGACCTTTCTCTCTGTGATTAGTGCTGCTTGTAAGACACAACTCAGTAGGACTGCTTTCTCTTCTGTGTCCAGTTTTTCAGGGGATCCTCTCTGATGCTGTGAGGGGTAACCTGTTGACCCATAAAACACAAGATGTCTCATGTTCCAGATAGGCAGGGAGAATGTGACTGCTGCCTCTAATAAGACTGAATTACGTGTCATGTCCTCATCTTGTTGTGTTGTCTGTAATGTCTTTTTGTCCGTCTTAGCTTTTGATGTTGTACTTGGAATACGACCTATGTTCTCCACTTGACTTAAAAATAATAGTCACGAAACACTTGAGTACAATATCTGGCTGTGGCGAACCTCAGCTGAGCTTGTTTGATTATTTGTTAGACATTTAAAATCGTCTTGCTGAACGGTTCACACTGGCAACCCAGTTCTCTTTATCCCTGAGCCTTCATGGGAACAGTTCCCTCTCGAATACCCATGTGACAAGTATGCACCTCTCTAGACTCTCTTCATCACTTCTTTCTGCTCTTCTCACGAACCTCTATTTCACCCTGGACTGGAAGGCAACTCATCTTCCCAGAGACCAGTAGCTGTGAAGTCCATCTCTGTCCTCACTGCTCTGCACAGTTGTCAGCAAGTTCGACACAAGCATTGAGGGGTCAGATGAGATATCACCAAGGATGGTCCTTTAAAACGAGAACAGTCTTAAATTATTCATGTTACTGATTATTGCACAGACGCAATGACCCGACAGTGCTTATACACTCCAGTATCTGAAGGAAGCAACTACTCGATATCTTCTTTAACGACCGGCGTTGCTATCATCCACCCGTACATCTTCTCTTTGGCTGGATAAATGGAATAACGGTGTGCACATCTAGCAGAACAAATATTACCCAAGATGTCTGACGTTCTTCAGAGAGCCCAGTATCAGCCTTACTCCTTGGTCTGACACAGTGCAGCYRTYCAGGTCCAAGCCAACMTTTCTCTCTGCAGACTGACTGGTCACATAAGAGACTGCACAGCACTGGTGAGGATCAAGATGTTCTCCACTCAGGTCTAGATGATAGTCCAGTTTGTCCAGGAGAAGCTGACAGGCATCAGTAGACTGATATTCATACAAGCACTGACACAAAAACAGAAGATCTATCTCAAACTCAGGAGCACCACCTTCTGCATGATCTTGGTTTGTTTGAGATGGAAGAAACGTGTTCACCACTTCCTTGAAGAACCAATCTGACGTCTTCTTGATCTGTTGATCTGGAACTAGACCGTTTACCAATCTAATATTCCTCTCATTCAGAAGGCCACACAGGAAAGGAATCAAGTGTTTTGTGTGTTTCCATTCTTCAGTCTGGCACTTCTCTAGAACCTCTCTGATTTTGTCTGGATTCTGTAAGAGCCAAAGGGCACCAAAGAACTCCTGCATTGTGTAGTGGAGAAATGCAGAGTARGTGTCTGACGYTGTRGGTGMAAYSTTAACCATAARTGCCCCCAAGAAYGCAAAWTGGACACTGCTTTCTTCACAACTCAGTGTTGTCAAGTTCATGTTTTTTTCATTTGTCGCATCAAAAGCAATTTCTGCCAAAGACAATATTTTCTCTCTGTTTTCTTTGAGACAATTGTCGATATCCTTAAGTTGTTTTCCACTGTGTTTTTGGATGCAGTGACGGAGGATGTTGCTGTACATTTCAGTTATAGTACATGTCTGTTTAGAAGCCTCTGAGGTAGGGAAATACATGCAGGTAACCACCATCAGTGCATACATTGGGACATGGCACAGACTGAACAACTCTAGGTTGTTTAACACACTGCTCAAGGAGTCAGGCTCAGCACTCAGCATCTGTGTTAAGTAAGCCCTGATGGATTCATCACTGAACCCTTTGACCTCCACTCTGAACCAGTCTACGGGCCAGTCTGTCAGGAAGTCTTCAGATTGATCTGGTCTGCATGTGGTCACAATCTTTGCATCCGGGAGGAGGTTCTCCACAAGGTCCTTTACTACCGACAGAGAGGAGAGTTCTGTGCCTGTGATTCCATCAAATATGATGACAACRTTTTCAGAGTTCTTCTTAATATCCTGTAACACTTCTTCTTTGCTTTCTTYTGGCTCACTGTACATGTTAAAGAGAAGGTCCTCCAGGTTCATGGGTTTTCTGTGTGAAATGTCTCTCACATCAAAATAAAACATGTAATCTAGTTCTCTGTGATMTTTCTCTGCCCAGAGGTTCAACATTTGATGGGCGACTGTTGTTTTTCCAATTCCAGGTTTTCCAAAAAGGAGGATTTTTTTCTCATGTGTTTTTAGCAGCTCAGCAGGTGATGTTTCCTGTTTGGACATGGGGATGAAGCTCTTTAGCTTTTTAGGCCGAGCTTTCTTGCATATTTTATTCTTCATTTTAATTTCAGAGTCAGATGAATGCACATGTGTATCTAACACAAGAGGGGTGTAAGAGAAAGTCCCCTCATTTCTACATCTCTCTGGTAGGAGACTACAGCTTTGTTTCCATGCACCCTCTGTGATGCTCTGTGCTTTACATTTCAGCTGTTCTTGATATCCGTGACAGGGTTTTGAACCTAAATAAGGGTATTAAGGGAAGAGAGAGTAAATGCACTGTGCCACCAAATCAAACCAATCTAAAGGATGAGAGAATATCAGGAAAGAAAGCTACAAGGATACACTGGTAGATCTTCATAGATCGAAGGTGATCTTTTGGGGATAAATGGTCATCAAAAACAAGAAGGACCGAGGGGCACTAAAAACAAAGTTAAAATGCCTTTATTATCATGACATGTTCAATAGAACAATATCTATAAAAACTCTGACACATTTCAGCATAGCCCTCATCAAGGAGGACAATAACACAATCTCTATTGAACATGCCATCATAATGAAGGTTTTTTACTTCATGAAAAGGACATTGGTCGTCCTTGTTTTTGATGAACAATCTAAAAAGGTACATTAACCCCCTTCAATGTGCGCTTCAAATAGATTCCCCAGCACCATGGAACCAAAGGAATAGTGCCAAAAGTACAAAACCTGTTCACAGAGTGCATATATTTGAAAGACACATTTTAACAGGTCTGCTATTTTCTGCCCAGCAAATTGTATACTATATAGTGTATACTAATAGGATACTATACAATCACTTACCAACAAAGTAGTCTGTCATCTCTGGGTCTTCCTCGAAGGGGAAGCAGCTGATCCATTGCTGTAAGTCAGCGTCGTCTAAGGTCCTCTTCCTTGTGATGTCTAGAATCGCCAGTAACTCGTAGCATGCAGCCTCTCCTTTGGCCGACACCCAGTCCAGTATTTTTCTGGTTTGGTCAAAACGGTCAACTTCTGCCTGAATTTTACTGACTTCCTCCTCGTGAAGAACCTTGCGCTGGAACAGGTTTTCCACAATGAGGGGCAGATTCTGGAGCCTTCCAATGAGATGTAACCTTCCATTTGTAATGTACTCTAAAGCAGATTGTCTTGTAGAAGCCATGTCTCAGCATCACTGATATGTTTCAACAAGTAGGATCTCTGGAAGAAGACAGTACATAGTCAGTCAACAGTAGAAGAGTCAAGTAATGATTAGGTTTATTTATTAAATGAAACGTTTTATCCCATGTAAATGAACATACACCAACTACATGTGAATGTATCTATGACAATGGAGAAAAACAAGACTACATTTTGGGTTCTGATGGGGTCAGATCAAAGATGGATGACAGTTGAACTGATTCAGTTAAGTTAACTGCACTATGGTTACCTGAACGTTGTTGGACATGATCTCTTCCATGCATAGCAGTAACAGAACTTCTCCTTGAGTAGGATATTAAATTACTACTCACATTACACATATGATATACAGGGGGGAGAACAAGTATTTGATACACTGCCGATTTTGCAGGTTTTCCTACTTACAAAGCATGTAGAGGTCTGTACTTTTTATCATAGGTACTCTTCAACTGTGAGAGACGGAATCTAAAACAAAAATCCAGAAAATCACATTGTATGATTTTTAAGTAATTAATTAGCATTTTATTGCATGTGCTGTGCAGCCTTGATCTCCCTGGTGTGATGGCTTTCAGGTGACACACCACCCTCTCTAGAGTTGACTTGCAGCGCAGCCACCCATGGACATCCTCTTTTTTCACTGCTCTGCTTCCTCACTTGTCGTCTGAGGACTTCACACCTTTCCGGCCGCAGTTTGATACCGTGCTTCCTCATCCGGCTTCTTCTTCTCTGGTCTTCCACATCACTGAACGTCTTGGAATAACAGAGAACATCGTCCAGATATGCCCTCTAGAACTCCTTCCATACACCTCTGGAAAGCGGATGGGGCGTTGGTCAATCCAAATGGGATACGGATCCACTCATATAGCCCCCAGGGGGTGCTGAATGCGGTGGCTTGGCTTGTGCTTTCATCCACAAATCCTTGATGGTAAGCACTGCCTTAGGTGAGTTTCAAGAACCATGTGTATCCTCCAGCAGGTCTGATATCCGTGGAAACAGATGACGGTCAGGGATGGTCTCGCGATTCAGCTCTCTACAGCAGGCTGCTGTCCTTCTTGCGCACTCAGACCACCGGGGATGAATATGGAGATGTGGATTTCTTGATCCATCATTGTTCCTCCCTCCGGCCAGGCTCTGATTCTACATTTCACGTCAGCTATTTGACCTATAGGAATGGTAAGTCCTTCCTTTCCCACTTTTACCAAACAGCTCAGTGACATTTCTTCATGGGCCACCACTTTAATGGCAGAGACCATGGTTTCAACAGCTTTTTTATTTTACATGAATCACCTCCCTCAGCAGTGCACTGAGATGAACACCATCAGCCTTCTCTGATGAGTTCCTCTGTGACAGTGGTTACCATTCCATGTGTCTCTCTGTGAGGTCATAATGGCCTGATTAGATAGATCAGTGGTTCCAAAACGGGTTATTAATCCTGTACCCCTTCAAACATTCAACCTCCAGCTGTACCCCCTCTAGCACCAGGGTCAGCGCACTCTCAAACTGTGTTTTTTTGCCATCATTGTAAGCCTGCCACACACACACACTATACGATACATTTACTAAAACATAAGAATTAATGTTTTTGTCACAACCTGGCTCGTGGGAAGTGACAAAGAGCTCTTATTGGACCAGGGCACAAATAATAATATAATAATAATCAATAATTTTGCTCTTTATTTAACCAACTTACATATAAAAAAAATTGGTGAATAACTCACCACAGGTTAATGAGAAGGGTGTGCTTGAAAGGATGCACATAACTCTACAATGTTGGGTTGTATTGGAGAGAATCTCAGTCTTAAATTATTTTCCACACACAGTCTGTGCCTGTATTTAGTTTTCATGCTAGTGAGGGCCGAGAATCCACTCTCACATAGGTACGTGGTTGTAAAGGGCATCAGTGTCTTAACAGCGCAATTTGCCAAGGCAGGATACTCTGAGCCAATGACGGACTGGCCATCTGGAGCACCGGGTGTTCCCAGTGGGCCGCTTGACAATTGGGGCCGATGCAACGCAAAATATATAAATAACTCCAGCCCCCACATAAATAAAAACAACCAAGTGCTCTACGTCTGACCGGCCCAGGCGAGTGGGCTGCCGGCCCACTGCCACTGTGGTTGGGTATTACATCTGTCAGCCTCTCTCTCCCAGCCAATTACTTTGGGTCTAGTCCATTCTAACTTTACCTGGCCCCGCCCCTTTCCCATCTCTGTTAAGTGGTGACATTTGGATAAATGGTGAAGTGGAGCAGAGGAGAGAGAAGAGGTTGAAGTCCCTTGAGGCTGATGCAGCCAAATGTTTTAAAATAACAAATGATTCATTTGGCGCCGTTACCAGACAATCATCTCAGCATAGGGAGCCTGAAGGCACTGGCAGCAGAGAGGAGAGAGAGCAGAGAGAGCAGCGATACCAGTTCAACTGTTAGTCAAGGGTTATGCAGCTGAAGCGGTAAGACAGAAGACAATAGGGATAAGATAAGCAATGTTTGGGTCTGGCTATTTAGTTATATCGGGTGCCTTTTGTTGAAACAAGCGCTCATCAATGTCACTTTTCGTGAACCGACCAATCACAGCCTGGATGGGTCGGGACATTAAAAAAAGGTTGACGTGATACAGCAACTTTAGAAACGTTGAACTCATCATTCTGCATGAATGGTTCTGATTACTGACAAGTTAGTACTTAGCATTACGTTCTTCTTAACAGGGGGGCGCTGTTTTCACTTTGGAAAAAATCGTGCCCAAATTAAACGGCCTCGTACTCTGTTCTAGATCATACAAAATGCATATTATTATTACTATTGGATAGAAAACACTCTGACGTTTCTAAAACTGTTTGAATTATATATGTGAGTAAAGCAGAACTCATTTGGCAGCAAACTACCAAACAGGAAGTGAAAAATCTGAAAACGAGGCTCTGTGTCAGGGCCTGCCTATTCAACTGGCTTTTATTTATGGATCTGTATGTACTTCATACGCCTTCCACTAGATGTCAACAGGCAGTRGAAGGTTGAATGGGGTGTCTAGCTTGATGTGAGGCCGAATAAGAGCTTTTGGAGTGACAGGTCCACTCTTTTGTCAGTTTTCAACGGCGCGCAGGGGAACCTCACATTGTCTTCTGAAAAGCGTTCGGTATACACGGCGAATTGCTCCGGCTCTGATTTTATTTGATACATATGATAATAACATCATAAAGATGGATTTTCAACCGAGTTTGACCAGTTTAGTCGACGTTTATTGGGAATTTTGAAAATTTTCGTTCAATGCGCCAAGAGATGAAGGACACGTGAGCTCGACATGGCTAGCCAAAGTTGCTAATTCGACAGAAGAAATGGACATTCTAAAACCAAACAACGATTTATTCTGGACCTAGGACTCCTTGCACAACATTCTGATGGAAGATCAGCAAAAGTAGGAGAATATTTATGATGTTATTTCGTATTTTTGTGGTAAATGTTGGCTCCAACAAGGCGGAGAATATGTGAGCGCTGTCTCAAACAACGATTTAGGACTTCTTGTATAACATTCTGATGAAAGCTCAGCAAAAGTAAGACAACATTTATGATGTTATTTTGTATTTCTGTGTAATATGTTGTCTATTCTCCGCCGTGTTGGTGAGCGCTGTCTCACAATAACCCAAGCTGTATGTTGTACTAAAGTTATTTTTAAAAATCTAACACAGCGGTTGCATTAAGAACCAGTGTATCTTTCATTTGCTGTACAACAAGTATTTTTTAGTAAAGTTTATGATGAGTTCTTTGGTTAGATTAGGTGAGTGTCCAAAATATCTCCGGAGATTCTGGTGAATCGATGCTACGTATTCACAATGTATAACCACGATTTGCAGCTCTAAATATGCACATTTTCGAACAAAACATAAATGTATTGTATAACATGATGTTATAAGACTGTCATCTGATGAAGTTGTTCAAGGTTAGTGATTAATTTTATCTCTATTTGTCGGTTTTGTGAAAGCTACCTATGCGGTGGAAACATGGTGAAAACATGCCGTTGTGTGTTTGGCTATTGTGGTTAGCTAATAGAAATACATATTGTGTTTTCGCTGTAAAACATTTAAAAAATCGGAAATGATGGCTGGATTCACAAGATTTTTATCATTCATTTGCTGTATTGGACTTGTGATTTCATGAAATTATATTATATGATATCCCTGTGGCGCTAGGCTAGGCTATGCTAGTCAGCTTTTTTGGTGAGGAGGATCCCGGATCCGAGAGGGAGAAGCGGTAGAGGTTTTAACAAACTGGAGACTAACCACCAATGGAGACCATTTTTCTTGCACAAGGATTTAATTAATTAATGAAAACAAAACAAAACAAAAATGATAAATGTTGGTTGTGTATTTCTTGAACTGCTGTATTGTCCAATTGGAATTAATATTATACTAGTTTTATATAGTATACTATTATATTAAATGATATGAATATACTAACATTATATAATTAATATATTAATATTATACTAGTTTTACATAGTATACTATTATATTAAATTATATGAATATACTAACATTACATAATTAATATAATAGATTACTGTGTTATATTAACATTATACTTTTTATTTAATGTTATAATATTATGCTAATATACTAATTTATACTAATTACTCATCCAGGTTGAGGATAGTGCAGTGGACAGATGTAGATTGATTATTTTAAGAGGCCGAAGTCAGGGGACCTAGATATGTTTTTTAGTTTCCAACCCCAACAAATCTGCCAGTGGCTTCTGATTAAATGTAATTTTCACAGAACCGCTTGTTGCAATTTCGATGAGGCTCTCTTGTTCAGATATCGGTAAATTGACTGGAGGCAGGGAATGAAAGAGAAAATGAATCAGTTGTTTGTGTCGTCCGTTTCGGGAAAGTACCTGTTTAATTGCGCACCCAGCTCACTCAGGTGCTTCGCTATATCACATTTGACATCGTCAGTAAGCTTGAGTTCATTTGCACACAAAAAATCATACAATGATGGAAAGACCTGTGTGTTGTCCTTGTTAATCCAGACAGAGAAGAGCTCCAACTTCTTAATCATAGCCTCAATTTTGTCTCGAACATTGAATATAGTTGCCGAGAGCCCCTGTAATCCTAGATTCAGATCATTCAGGCGAGAAAAAACATCACCCAGATAGACCAGTCGTGTGAGAAACTCGTCATCATACAAGCGGTCAGACAAGTGAAAATTATGGTCAGTAAAGAAAACTTTAAGCTCGTCTCTCAATAAATAAAAACGTGTCGATACTTTGCCTCTCGATTACCAGCGCACTTACAGTATGTATGTTGTAAAAGCATTACATGGTCGCTGCCCATATCATTTTATAATTGTCACACCCTGATCTGTTTCACCTGTCCTTGTACTTGTCTCCACCCCCTCCAGGTGTCGCCCATCTTCCCCATTGTCCCCTGGGTATTTATACCTGTGTTTTCTGACTGTCTGTGCCAGTTCGTCTTGTTTGTTCAAGCCAACCAGCTCCTGGTTTTCCCCAGTCTCTCTTTTTCTCCTCCTCCTGGTTTTTGACTCTTGCCTGTCCTGACCCTGTACCCACCCGCCTGACCACTCTGCCTGACCCTGAGCCTGCCTGCCGTCCTGTACTGTTGCCCCACCTCTGGATTATCCACCCCCTGCCTGCCTTGACCTGTCGTTTGCCTGCCCCTGTTGTACAATAAACATTGTTACTTCAACACAGTCTGCACTTGGGTCTTACCTTGATTCCTGATATTAATGCAAAAAATACACAAGAGTTCAGGAGCCTTGCTTTAACAAAGTTAACTATTTTCACTCTAGAGTCCAAAACATCTTTCAAGCTGTCAGGCATTCCTTTGGCAGCAAGAGCCTCTCGGTGGATGCTGCAGTGTACCCAAGTGTATTCGGGAGCAACTGCTTGCACGCGCGTTACCACTCCACTATGTCTCCCTGTTCTGGCTTTTGCGCCATCAGTACAGATGCCAACAGATCTTGACCACCAAAGTCCATTTGATGTCACAAAGCTGTCCAGTACTTTTAAAATATCTTCTCCTGTTGTCCTGGTTTCCAGAAGACGATGTCTTCCTTAATTGACCCCCCCCCCCCCTCCCCATGAACATAACAAACATATACCAGGAGCTGTGTCAGGTCCGACATGTCTGTTGACTCATCACGCTGTAATGCATAGAATTCACTGGCTTGTACGCGAAGCAGTAATCGTTTCAAGACATCTCCTGCCATGTCCATGATGCATCGTGAAACAGTGTTGTTTGATGAAGGCATTGTCTGTATATGTTTTTGGGCATTTTCCCCCAGCGTTGTCCCAGACATATCCGCGGTAGCAGGAAGATTAAGTCCTCCACAATAGTATGGGGCTTGCCTGTCCTAGCCACTCGGTAGCTTCACACAATAGAGCTTCTAGCCCCTTCTTATTAATGGTATCTGATGCTTTATACCTGTCTTACTACTCGAAAGTCTGCGTAATCTCGCTCAAAAACCCTGTGGCTTATTTTTTTAATTGGCATGTTTCGTTTCTAAATGTCTGCGCAAGAAGGTTTCATCAAGTTGTGAGATAAACCACACTTCCTGTTGACACAGACAGAAGAGTTTAGACACTTCCTGTTGACACAGACAGAAGAGTTTAGAACACTTCCTGTTGACACAGACAGAAGAGTTTAGACACTTCCTGTTGACACAGACAGAAGAGTTTAGACACTTCCTTGTTGACACAGACAGAAGAGTTAGACACTTCCTGTTGACACAGACAGAAGAGTTTAGACACTTCCTGTTGACACAGACAGAAGAGTTTAGACACTTCCTGTTGACACAGACAGAAGAGTTTAGACACTTCCTGTTGACAGACAGAAGAGTTAGACACTATATAGAAAAATACACGTTTGAAAATTTCGGAAAGAATAGACGACTCTTGTTCGACCAAGATTTTACATTTGCACATATAAACACACTGAGGAAAGGCATTACTCCCAATATACACTACCGTTCAAAAGTTTGGGGTCACTTAGAAATGTACTTGTTTTCCATGAAAACATTTATGAAATGAGTTGCAAAATGAATAGGAAATATAGTCAAGATGTTGACAAGGTTATAAAAAATTATTTTCAACTGAAATAATAATTGTGTCCTTCAAACTTTGCTTTTGTCAAATAATCCTCCATTTGCAGCAATTACAGCCATGCAGACCTTTGGCATTCTAGCTGTCAATTTGTTGAGGTAACTGAAGAGATTTCACCCCATGATTCCTGAAGCACCTCCTACAAGTTGGATTGGCTTGAGGGTTACTTCTTACGTACCATACCGTCAAGCTGCTCCCACAACAGCTCAATATGGTTGAGATCCGGTGACTGTGCTGGCCACTCCATTATAGACAGAATACCAGCTGACTGCTTCTTCCCTAAATAGTTATTGCATGGTTTGGAGCTGTGCTTTTGGTCATTGTTTTGTTGTAGGAGGAAATTGGCTCCAATTCAGCACCGTCCACAGGGTATGGCATGGCATTGCAAAATGGATTGATAGCCTTCCTTTTTCAAGATCCCTTCAACCCTGTACAAATCTCCCCTTTACCACCACCAAAGCACCCCCAGACCATCACATCGCCTCCACCATGCTTGACAGATGGCATCAAGCACTCCTCCAGCATCTTTTCATTTTTTCTGCATCTCATGAATGTTCTTCTTTATGATCCGAACACCTCAAACTTGGATTAGCCTGTCCATAACACTTTTTTCCAATCTTCCTCTGTCCAGTGTCTGTGTTCTTTTGCCCATCTTAATATTCTTAATACTCTTCACTGTTGACGTTGAGACTGGTGTTTTGCGGGTACTATTTAATGAAGCTGCCAGTTGAGGTCTTGTGAGGCGTCTGTTTCTCAAAGTAGACACTCTAATGTGCTTGTCCTCTTGCTAAGTTGTGCACCGGGGCCTCCCACTCCTCTTTCTATTCTGGTTAGAGCCAGTTTGCACTGTTCTGTGAAGGGAGTAGTACACAGCGTTGTACGAGATCTTCAGTTTCTTGGCAATTTCTCATTTCTCATAACAAGAATAGACTGACGAGTGTCAGAGGAAAGTTCTTTGTTTCTAGAAAGTAACAGTTATTGTGATTGGATGTTAATGCTACCTGTATATTTTTCTTTTTACCTTTATTTAACTAGGCAAGTCAGTTAGGAAAACAAATTCTTATTTACAATGAGAGCCTACCCCGGCCAAACTCGGGCCAATTGTGCGCCGCCCTATGGCGGATACAATCACTGCCGGATGTGATGCAGCCTGGATTCGAACCAGGGCCTGCAGTGTCACCTCTTGCACTGAGATGCAGTGCCTTAGACCGCTGCGGCACTCGGGAGCCCAATTTGACATTGTGTTATTTTGCTGAACACTAGATGCTTTCATTTTATTTTGGCAGTGAAACGAGGTTACTCAGACAAGAAAAAAACAGAACAGAACCCAAGGAGGTTCTACCGCTCTGATTCAACCATGGGACCAGCCCAAGAGTTGTAGCTACGTAGCAGCTTTGGCAGAAGGTAAGCGGTCAGAAGCAGATCATAAGAGAATGTCAGAAAAAGTCAACAATCTAGCCTGCTAGCTAACGTTAGCATATAAGATACAACTTATTCATACATAGCTAGCTAATCAGGTTGAAGATGGGTTGAAGACAACCATCTAGCCTGCTAGCTAACGTTAGCATATAAGATACAACTTATTCATACATAGCTGAATAGCTAGCTGGTCAGTTTGAAGATGGGTTGAAGACAACCATCTAGCCTGCTAGCTAACTTTAGCATATAAGATACAACTTATTCATACATAGCTGACATCGCTAGCTGGACAGGTTGAAGACAACCATCTACCCTAATAGCTAATGTTAGCATATAAGATACATCTTATTCATACACAGCTGAATAGTTAGCTGATGAGATTGAAGATGGGAAGAGCCAGACAGAGTAATATTTCCATGTGGAACCATTAGAAAATAAGCAAATTAATTGGACCAAAGCCTTTGCTGAATTTTATAAGATAAGCATTGATTATAAATTTAAAAAAATAGTAGCGCAAAGAGTTAAGGGAAATTATAATCCTCTTGTCTTAACCTGTACATTCTGAACCATGGGTACACTCAAAATGGCCGCCATTCCACCCATTATGACGTCATTGACTTGAATGGAGAAGATCTTCTATTCATTCTTGTTTCTATGGTTACCCCTATATAGGATTCTGCGCATGCGCGCATTGGCGTCCTCGGTGGCTAAAATGCGGAGCCTCGAAAATTACTGACAACATTTTGTAGGCGGGTAGGCTACTTGTTTCCGAAAATCCTGTTATTGAATATCGATAATCCGTAACTCCTTGTCCGTCGGTCAGGATTCAATCATGTGTGGTTAACTGTAGACCTATAGAAACAGTCTGAACCGAACGTTTCTCCAAACCGGCACCGTGGCTGTGGTAGACAGCGCGCAAGACGCGCTTCCTCGTAGCCTAATACAGCCAAGTTATAGGTGCCGGTTTGGAGAAAAGTTCGGTTCAGACGGTTTCTATAAAGTATTTTCTAAGATTCCACACACAATCCGGACCTGAATGAACAACGGAGTATAGATACATATGTCCGTTCAGTAACAAGGGTTCTCAGGAACAAGTAGACAAACATGCCCGGACCATTTAGAAGAAGGAATCAGGTCTATGCATACATTTCTATCTGCCACATTCGACAGCGTTGGCTACTGAAAATGGTTTTGTTGTATCGTCACCAGCAGGAGCTGTCTCATACTTCCCAATGGTTGTATTCAATCGTGCAGATGCGTAGCCAAAAACGTTTTGCAAAACAAAAAGGGTATTTCTCACTGGACAGAGTCAGGTGTTAGTCCCTCCTGTTTCCGTTTCTGTTCGTTTCGGTTCCTAATGAATACACCATTCTAGGGCAACTGTAGTCCAAAACGTTGTCGAATGTTCAGATATGAATTACCAGATAAAAGAGCCGACAGATCACTATTCTCAATGTCAGAGAGGCATGTTTTTCATAAGCATGCTGAACGTTCCAAAACGTTGGGTTTCTGTTTTTAGCTGAACATGTCCCAGTTAGTTTTAGTCCGGGGGCAATGACTATCATTTCAATATGGCATCATGAATGAAGCCGGTCGGTCGGCTCTAGCTAAAAGCTACGGGAGTTATGAACTCAACTTGTAAGTTTGCTTCTGGTTTCTAAAGAGGCGCTGCTAAATGAACATAAATGTAAATGTAATGTAATGACGTGTTACTTGATGCAGAACACTTCTCTCTGAGTTTCCAGGCTTGCCTTGCTGAACTGAATGATGTACAGCAGTGAGCAGTCAGTGGTCTGTTGCAGTCTGAGTCTGATGCTTTAAACTTAGAACTTCAGCAGTTTTACTTTCCCGAACGCTCACCCCGTATCGGGATCACCCACCCCCACACACTGATTGATAGTACATAGCTTAAACAAGTAATGTAGTCTACAATATCATTAACTTAAAAGTCCGAGCACCAGGATGAAGATCAGATTCTTGTGGAATAAAGCCACCATTTCAGATTTTTAAATGTTTTAGCAGGGAAGACAAATATGGTAAATCTCATTAGGCTAAACACGTAGCAAATACAACTCTATTTACTCGCTAGTTTCTCTACTCTTCACGTCTTATCACCAATTGGCTCACGCTAATGAATTTGATAGCATATAACGCTATACAAAAAACAGTCAGTGACAGTCTGATAACATATTCATGGTATACGGATAGTTTTTGGTTAGAATAAAAGTGCATATGCTTCAGGTAAGACATCACAGTTTACAATTGCAGCCGACATCAAAATCGACTAGTAATCTAGATAGAGCACGTGTATGACCATTTACTCATCATAAAATTTCATGAAATAGACAAAGCTATGCAATGGAAAGACCCAGTTCTTGTGATTTCAGACCATATTTCAGGCTTTTCTAAGCGTATTTTCAGCGAAAACACAATAAATTTCGATAAGTTATGCATACTACATGTGCAACACGTTAACAGAGCATCGATTTCAGCCAAGGCGCTATAAAGTAATCACCCGCAAAAGATACTTATTTTTTTCACTATACCTTCGTCAGACATTCTTGATGACACTCCTGTAGACTCAATTTTATCAACATACAATACAGTTTGTTTTCGAAAAAGGTGCATATTTAGTCCATCAAAACCGTGGTTAACAATAAAATACTTAGGAAATCAAGCCAATATGTATGCCGTCATCTATCAGAGTGATCCTAGTTTAATTGAGCTAATCATATACTTGACTAAAAATACAGGGTTGACAGGAATCGAAAGACAAGATTACAAGTTAATGCAAGCCGCTGATCTTACATTTGTAAAATGTATCCTTATTTTCAATACAGTGGTTTTTCGCAAGTGAGCTATATCAAACAAAATGGCGAAATATGCGTTTAAAATATTTCGGACAGAACAACATTTATCATGATTAAATATTGCTTTAATTTGAGCTGTTGCTCCATCATATCTTGGGCAATGTCCTCTTTCTATGTTATAAACGTCTTTTGGTCGATAGATGTCCTCCTGTCCTTCGAAATATCCCACTAACGAATACGAACGGGACCCAAAACGTGTCAAGTTTAGAGTGCAGCAACAAAGACAATTCTCAAATAGAATAACGGATATAAATGTGCTATAAAAGGTTTAAATTACTACCTTATGATGTTTTAAGTCCTATATCGCTTAATTACAGACGGATACATTTCCAATTGATTAACTCGGCCTGGTGAAAATGGAGTCCGGAGGTCCCTTCCTGCGGTAAGGGCGAGCGTCGAAAGGGGGGCTACTCTCACTCCTTGGTCTTTATTAATTCCTCTGAGAGCTACGGAGAAGGCCATTCCATTCTCATTGGTTACTGGACATCGCAGGGGAAGGCGGGTGCAGTTCGTGGTCGTTCCATCGGATGACAGAGACCTTAAAATAACTGATCTGAACCAGAGGCTTCCGCTCTCGAGACCTTTCACTGTCTGTCATGGATTTCCGCCTTTAGAAAGAGTTCTGGTCACCCACAGACATCATTTAACGTTGTAATGAAACATAGAAAGGTGTTTTTCTTAATCCCAATATAAATTAATAATATGCATATTGTAACGGCAAGAAATTGAGTACTAGGCAGTTTTAATTTGGAGACGACAAATGCACTTCGGAACAGCACCCCCCCCCCCCTTTGGTTAACATAAGTCGCAAGAAGTTTTAACATCCAGCTCTGTTCTAGAAGGACACTTCATGCACTATTATAACATGTTCTAGCTATATAAAGTCTGAAATGGATCAGTTTAGCTAATACAGTCTAAATATAAAGTGTTCTGAACGGGTTTCCCTCCTCTCTTTATTTGCAGTTACCTGCCCTTCACATCAGGGTGTTTATCAAGGACGACTGTTTTACTATGTTATGTTATCACTACAGGCTGACAGGGGGGGGGGGGGGGTGATAACCTAGTACGACGTTTAACTATCGAGATGTGTATTAAACACTATCAGTACTTACGATGTACACAAGGTCGAATGTTATTACACTATGCAGGATAACTCGGTTATCTCAGAGCACTGTAACATATGGTTATGCATGTTATGCACTATCAGGTTAGGCGGGACATGTTGATGGTTAACACATCAGTTTTGCATGGTATCCACCAGGCTACGACATGGTTATTACACTCATTCAGCTCGAGTAGTCTTACAGCCCTACGAAATGGTTATTACAACTATCAGGTTATGACATGGTTATTACACTATCAGGCTACACCATGGTTATTACACTATAGGGCTACGACTTACTACCTGATCAGTGGCATGGTATCACATTAGGCACGACTGAACACTCGAGGCTACTGACCATGGTTATTACACTACCGCTCAGGTATCGACATGGTTATGCATTTATAACTATCAGGTTACGACATGGTTATTACATACAGGTTACGACATGGTTATTACAACACGTAACTATGGTTATGACACACGGTAGCATGGTTATTAACTATCAGGCTACGAATGGTTATTACACATCAGGCCTACGACATGGTTTACTTACACTACACCAGGGCTAGCGAAATGGTTATTACAACTAATCACGGTTATGACATGGTTACTTACCACTATCAGGCTGAGACATGGTGATTACACTATCAGGTCTACGACATGGTTATTACACTATCAGGTTATGACATGGTTAAATTACACTATCAGGCTACGAACATGGTTAATTACACTATCAGCGTTACGACATGAGTTATACTACACTTATTACTAAGGTTTACGACATGGTTTTAACACTATCAGGTTACGGACATGTTATTACACTATCAGGTCTAGACATGGTCTTACACTAATCAGGTTACGGACATGGTTATGTACACTATCAGTGACAAACATGGTTATTACAACTTCAGTTACGACATGGTTATTCATCTATCAGAGTAACGTAACCCTATCCGACGTGGTTATTACACTACCCAGGTTCGTAACATGGTGTATTAACACTATCAGTGTTACGACATGGTTAGTATACACTATCAGGTCAGTTATACAGCATAGGTTCATATCGGTAGATGTTATTACACTATCAAGGTTAACTGCAATCATAGGTTATGCATTAACACTATCAGTACGACATGGTTATTACACTATCGGTGATGTTCATACTAGTCATACACATGGTTATTCACTATCAGGCTACTGACATGGTTATTACCATACTATCAGGCTGTACAGATGGTTATTACTATCAGGTTACGACATGGTTTTCATTACACTATCAGGTTACGACATGTTATTACTATCTCGTCAGGTATTACACTTCAGGTTATGACTGGACACTTATCAGGTAGACATGGTTATGTCCACTGTCAGGGTACGACATGGTTATTATAGGTCACTATCAGGCTACGACATGGGTTATTACACTTTCAGGTACGACATGGTTATTAACTATCAGGCTAGACAGGTTATACCATAAGGTTATTATTACACTATCAGTACCGACAATGTTATTACACTATCAGGCTAGACTGGGTTTTTTACAGACCTATCCCGGTTTACGACCATGGTCTATTACGACTATAGCTAAGACATTGTTTATTAACAACTATCAGGCTACGACATGGTATTACTATCAGGTTACGACATGGGTTTCATTG
>NW_019946733.1:25229-28155 GCF_002910315.2 Salvelinus sp. IW2-2015
TATTGGGGCGGTTCAGCAAGACGCAACATTTTTGAATGTTCAGATAGAAATACACGACGTAGGACAAACATATCTCCGACATTTAGAATAAGAAATCACGCCCGCTCTATTTTTGTCATTTCTATCGGCATCATTCGAAAGTGGTTTGTTGTAGTAACCACCAGCAGGAAGGCTGTCTCATACTTTCCATGGGTGTATTCAATCGTGCAGATCGTAGCAAAACGTTTTGCAACAAAAACGAGTGTTTCTCACTGGACAAGTTCAGGTTAGTCCCTCCCTGTTTCGGACGGGTTCTGTTCGTTTGGTTCCTAATGAATACACCTCAGGGCAACGTTCAGTCGCCAAACGTTGTCGAATGTTACAGATATAATTACCTTGTATTACGTTGTAGGTAGAATTACCAGATATAGACCCGAACTGAGTCACTATTCTTAATGTCAGAGAGGCATGTTGTTCATAACATCTGAACGTTCAAAAACGTTGGGTCCTGTTCAGCAAACATTCCCTAGTTAGTTTAGTCCCGGGCAATGACTATCATTACATTCATGCATTATGAATGAAGCCGGTCGGTCGGTCTATTAAAAGCTACAGGAGTTATAATCTTAATGACGTGTAAACTATGATGCAGAACTTGTCTCTGGATTTTCCAGGCTGCTTGCTGAATGAATTAACTACAGCAGTGAGCAGTCAGTGGTCTGTTGCAGTCTGAGTCTGATGCTTTAACTTAGAAGCTTCAGCAGTTTAACATCCAGTCTGTTCTAGAAGGACCCTGCTTGCTGAATGAATGAACCACAGCAGTGAGCAGTCAGTGGTCTGTTGCATTCTGAATCTGATGCTATAACTTAGAAGCTTCAGCAGTTTAACATCCAGTCTGTTCTAGAAGGACCCTTCATGCACTATTATAACATGTTCTAGTATATAAAGTCTGAATGATCAGTTTTAGCTGAATACAGTCTAAATATTAAAGTGTCTTTGAACGGGGCTTGGTAGTAAGTGCCAGTAGCACCGGTTTGTGTCAAGAACTGCAACGCTGCTGGGTTTGCAAGAACTGCAACGCTGCCGGCGTCCTATACAGAGCTATACTGTGCACAGATGATGTCTTTATGAATTATATCATTCAAGAATCGTTCATAGCTACCATGTAGTCTGATAGCTACCATATAGTATTATAGTACTAGTTATCATTTAGTCTTATAGTCCTAGTTACCATATAGTATTATAGTCCTAGTTACCATATAGTCTCATACCTACCATATAGTCTTACAGTCCTAGCTACCCTAGCTAACCTGTAGTCTTATATTCCGAGCTACCATGTAGTCTTATAGTCCTAGCTACCCTGTAGTCTAATTGTCATAGCTACCATATAGTCTTATAGTCCTAGCTACCATATAGTCAAAACTTCTTTGACATTTCTCAAACGAACGTTCAACCTCTGGCAATGACTCTATTCTATAAAAGTCTTGCAAGAGAGTTGTTCTCACACTATGCTCAGATATATTGTGTGGACTGCTTTTTCCTTACTCTGACGGCATTAAATATTCTTTACAACCATACATTACTCATTGGGGTATAAGAGGGGTTTGTAGGCGCAGGTATCTGATGCAGCACTCCTCACTCTCTTCCTTAAAATAGCGCTTACACAGGATGGAAGCTGTGTGGGTATTGTCCCTGTTGAAGAAAAAATGAAAGTCTCACTAGGCAAAACAGAGGGGATGGCGTATGCTGCAGGCACCTAGCACTTATTCCGCTGTGGCTATGGTAGCTAGCACTATAAGACTATATGGGTAGCTAGGAACTATTTGGGCAGGATATAGAGACTATATGGTAGCTAGGGACCTATAGATATATGGTAGCTAGGACTATAAGACTATCATGGTAGGTAGGAATAGACGTTATATGGTAGCTGGACTATAAAGACTATATGTGCAGGACAAGACTATGGTTAGCAGAGACTATTTAGACAGGTGTGTATACTATAAGATATTATGGTTAGAGAGGCACTATAAGACTACCTATGGTAGTGGTAGATATGTACTATATAAGACTAATATTGGGCTAGGACTATAAGACTATATGGAGCACTATTGCTTATGGTAGTAGAAAGGACTATATGTGGTAGCTATAGTCTTATGTAGCTGGCTAAACTATCATTGGGTAGTCTAGGACTATAAGACTATATGGGTAAGCGTGGATTAAGGAGACTATATGGTAGTAGGACTATAAGACTATCATTGGTAGCGTTTAGGGACTATACGGACTTATGGCTAAAACTATTGGTAGCTGGTATAAGACTTATATGGTAGCTAGTGATATAGACTATATGGTAGCTAGGACTATAAGACTACTGTAGCTTAGGACTAATAGACTATATGCGTACGCAGAGGGATCATAAGACTATTGGGTAGCTAGGACTACTAAGCATATGTATGGCATATAAGCTATGGACTGGACTATAAGATATATGGTAGCTAAGGACTATAAGACTACATGGTAGCTATGACAATAAGTACTATGGTAGTGGACTATAAGCTATAATGGACTAGCTATGGACTATATGAGTAATATAATGGTAGCAAGGACTTATATGACTATATGGTAGCTGTCGAGACTTAAGACTATATGGTAGCTAGGACTAATAAGACTATATGGTAGCTAGATTATAAGAATATATGGAACTAGGACTTAAGTCGATTATATGGGTAGGCTATGACAATAAGACTATATGGTAGCTAGGACTAATAAGACTCTAACGGTAGCTATCACAATAAGACTCTATGGTACTTAGAATAAGACTACAATGTTAGCTATGACAACTAAGACTACATGGTAGTAGTGACAATAGACTACATGGCGCTCACCTAGTAAGATTAAGTACTAGGGTAGCTATGAATATAAGACTACAGGGTAGATATGACATATATCATAT
>NW_019946734.1:0-4237 GCF_002910315.2 Salvelinus sp. IW2-2015
GTTCCCCCATGTCCTTGTACGGAATTGTTTATTGTAAGTGCTTGTGCAACGTTAATGTCTGGTGTTGCTACGGGGTTTTTTTACCCACTGTATATTTTGATTTTTGGTTCACGGTGATTTTTATTAAAATTAACTGCGACGTTGCGTTGTAACACAGTTTTTGCTTTCCTGCGCCTGACTTCTCTGCCGCCAGTACGCACCCCTTACAGCGGCTGCCCGCCATTTTGCAGGAAGCCTAGTTGAGCAAGACATTTCATCTTGGTGTCTTGATAAACTCTATAATAATGATAATAATGTATTTTATAAATCATAATTTAGCAGTTAMCCATCCTTAACCCTCCTGTTGTGTTCGTTTCATGTTAATTAATCCTTTGTTCCCAGGTCCAAAATGACCGCTCCATTGTAGCTGACTATAAATCCATAATAATAAATGTATTATCACCTAATGTTGTGTTAGATCTTTTTATCAACTTAAGTTCTTGTGAACATTACAAGTTTTGAACTTCTATTTGCTATGTATGGCCTGTAGGCCTCACTGACCTGAGCTCATACAACCAGTTTTTGAGTAAAAAAAGCATAGTAGTTTCATGATCAAAGATGTGATCAAGAGCCTCACATACAGTATATTATTTGCCACAGAATGAATTGGGAGCAAGGCCTCAAAAAATCTTTATATACCAGAGCGGCGAGAAAAGTTCTATATATTATTGAAACAATGTTGCGATTGTTTGTGAGAATGCCAACAGGTGTGGTTCCCGTTGGGGAAAGATTATATTGGGGAAAGGTTCCCGTGGGGGTTGCCATGGAAGCCAAGAAGGGGAGTGAGGTGTGTGTGTGTGTGTGTGTGTGTGTTTGAACACACTGCATGTGGGGGTCTGGGAGAGGAAGTGAGTCCATCTGATTATGTGCCTGAACTCAATGTTATACACTAGTTGTCGTGTCACCCATTCATTTCTAATGACCGGTCATTTTTGACCACAGGTATACACAAGTGAAATAAAACGCCCAAAATGTACTGAAAAACATTTATTTTGTGTGTTCAGATGCCCTATGTGGACAAAGTCATGGAACCTTATGACAAAAAGATTAAATTAACTACATTTTTCAGAGAGAAAACTTGTAAATCGGTCCAATTTGACTGGAACACAGCAGGAGGGTTAAGTAGTCTTTATTAAAGTGTTTTAGATACATTTTTAAATTAAGCTGTTTTTTGATGATTTAAGGTGACAGTTTTAGCCAATGTTGTATGGTGTTTCCCAGTAGTGTTAGAAGGTGGTACTGTAGCAGCACCATAGTAGATCAGAAGGTGGTACTGTTAGCAGCACAGTAGTTGTTCAGAACAGGTGGTACTGTAGCAGCACCAGTAGTAGTTCAGAAGGTGGTATTGTAGGCAGCACAGTAGTAGTTCAGACGGTGGTACTGTAGCAGCACAGTAGTAGTTCAGAAGGTGGTATTTAGCACAACCAGTAAGTTCAGAGTTACATTGAAGCACGTAGTGTAAATGTAGTAGCACCAGTAGTAGTTCAGAAGAGTGGTTATGTAAGGCAGCACAGTAGTAGATCCAGAGGTGGTACTGTAGAGCACCAGTAGTGTTCAGAAGGTGGTACTGTACGTTGCACAGTAGTAAGTTTCAGAAGGTGGTACTGTAGCAGCACCAGTAGTAGTTCAGAGGTTGGTACTGTAGCAGACACAGTAGTAGTTCAGAGGTGGTACTGTAGCAGCACCAGTATAGTTCAGAACGGTGTATGTAGCAGCACCAGTAGTAGTTAGAAGGTGGTACTGTAGCAGCACAGTAGTGACTCCTCTTGCAGCTTGTTTAACGGGTACATTTTATGGTTCAAGTGCTTTAAAAGACTGAAGACCCTGACATATAAGAATGTGGACAAGATAGAGGTGGAGTGGGGAACACTCCAGAGTGGTATTTATTTAAGTGTAGCAGTAGAGTGATTTAATACTGTACAGTGAGAATCAACAGACGTCAGATACCTAAGTGCAGACAGACGTATTTATTCTTTTTACATCAATGATTGGGTAATTTACTTGACTCCCTCAAGGATCATAGAGCAGGTTATGCCTTGAACTCTGTCCAATAATCATTTATAATATGTAAAAGCGTGACACTAATGTCTCGTGGTCATAAATAGGGTCATACACTGTTCATGACAAGTATATTTAGATCTGCTGTAACATATATTTCAATTTTACTGGCTGGTTACGACACCTAATAAGAAGTGTCCAAACCACACTGCGTCTGACAACATACGCTTCGTACGACATTCCAACAGACCATTGCATTTACACCATAGCCTACTTTTCAACAGTAAGGTTTATGTTTCAGATACATCTTTCTGGAATGTACCATATTAATTATCATTGTTTAATTGCTCACGACGTTTGAGTAGACATGCACTAACCCAATGCTCTTGTTGCTGATTCGACTGGGAGATGCAGGAGCAGATTTCAGTGAACCAGGACAAGACACACTCTTTTGACTGATTGAACTGACATACTGTAAGGGTATGATAGGCTTCTGGCATAGAAAATGTTTTATGTTGTTTTTAGAGACGATAATTGCCTTATCAAGGTGAATTTATATGTTTACATCCACAGTGAGTTAAATGCTTTTTCATCAGTAAGTAATGCTTATAATCAGAGTTGCTAATAGTGTTACTCTGCTATAATTAGTTCTAGAAGGTGAAGTAGGGCATCAAGAGTGCGACGATATTACATCGCTTTATCCACGTCGTTATAAAGTTTTATTTTGAGACACTGTTTAATTTAAAATATGTTTTTTTTTAAATGATTCATTACAACAACAAAGGACTTTCTGAACCACCATCCCGGTATCGGGATAATTGTCATCAGAACGCTGAATAGCATAGTCCACAGTCAAATAATATTACTAAAAAATATTCATATTCATGAATCACAAGTGCAATATTGCAAACAACAGTTAGCTTCTGTTAATCCACCTGTCGTCTCAGATTTTGAAATTATGCTATACAGCGAAAGCAATACAAGCGTTGTGTGTTTATCGATCGCTCGACAAACTTTAGTACACTTAGCATCAGGTAACTTGGTCGAAATCAGAAGAATCAATTAATCGTTTACCTTGATCATTTCGATGTTTTCACTCACGAGACTCCAGTTAGACAACAAATGTTCCTTTTGTTCATAAAGATTATTTTTATATCCAAATACCTCCGTTCGTTTGGCGCGTTATCCTCAAAAATCCAATGGAAAGAGTGGTCACGACAACACAGACGAAATTCCAGATAATATCCATAATGTCACAGAAACATGTCAAACGTTTTTTAATAATCAATCTCAGGTTGTTTTTCAAATATATATTCGATATATTCAACCGGGACTGTTGGTTTTTCATATGGAGGGGAGAACAATAGCCGCCTTTCTCTGTTGCGAAAACTCACTCTGAGAGCCCCCCTATCCACTTACGCAATGTGATCGTTCTCGCCTGATTAAAAAAAAATTCTAAAAGCTGTTGAAACCTTAGGGAAGCCATAGAAAAAGGATTTCTGGTTGATATCCCTTTAATGGGGAGATAGGGATGCATGAAGAACAGAGAGGTTATCAAAAAAGAAGGCTTCTGATTGGATTTTCTCAGGTTTTCGCTTGCAATATCGTTCTGTTAACTCACAGACAATATTTGACAGTTTTGGAAAACTTTCAGTGTTTCTATCCTAATCTAACATTATTATGATATTCTAGTTTGGGGTGAGAAATAGGCAGTTTCAAATGGGTACGCTTTTTTTATCCCAAACGAAAAATACTTCCCTATACTTAATTAAGAAACACTTTCAAACGAAAGGAAACTTCTTGGCAGGGTCATAACCAGTCTTAAAATAAGCAATATACGTCACAAGAGGTCTAAATATATGAGTCATAACAGTGTTAAGACCATATTACGACAGTTATGACAATTTATGTAGGCTTTTATGACATTAAATTTATGAAATGTCATAACTTGTTATGATGCTGGGTGTCAAGTAAACTGTTACAAATTATTTATCAAGAGAAGATGAAAGAAGAAGAAGATGAAGATGAAGAAGAGAAAAGCAAGCTATATGTGCCATTGTGAATCAGTTGAGTCAGTGTGTTATTGTACTGTGAAGGCCAGTTGTTCCAGCTTTAAGTGTTACTGTGACCACCATCTCCAGCCCACCCCCCCAAAAGGAAAACAGCCAACGTCTGGATTTTAACAATTTTGCCATTGGAC
>NW_019946734.1:4262-8702 GCF_002910315.2 Salvelinus sp. IW2-2015
CCATACTTGTCACAAGAATATTAAAAATGAATTGAATCTTGTTCTACACTTCCTGTATATACTCTTTGTTTCTTGGTAAAGTCTGTTTGTTCTGAGAGGTGGAGGAAAGAATTGCAGAAAGAATGAGTGAAATATAAAGTCAGAAGTAGATTTAAGATGGCGTGTTGAACAACAGCAGTTGTTCTGACAGTGTTAGAAGCACCAGTAGTAGTTTAGACGGTGGACTGTAGCAGCACCAGTAGTAGATCAGAAGGTGGTACTGTAGCAGCACCAAGTAGTTGTTCAGAAGGTGGTACTGTAGCAGCACCAGTAGTAGATCAGAAGGTGGTACTGTAGCAGCACCAGTAGTAGTTCAGACGGTGTACTGTAAGCAGCACCAGTAGTAGTTCAGAAGGTGGTACTTTAGCATCAACCAGTAGTAGTTCAGAAGGTGGTACTGTAGCAGCACAGTACTAGTTCGGAAGGTGGTACTGTAGCAGCACCAGTAGTAGTTCAGAAAGATGGTACATTAGCAGCACCAGTAGTAGATCAGAAGGTGGTACTGTTAGCAGCCCCAGTAGTAGTTCAGAAGGTGGTACTGTAGCAGCATCAGTAGTAGTTCAGAAGGTGTACTGTAGCAGCACAGTAGTAGTTCAGAGGTGGTATGTAGCAGCACAGTAGTAGTTCAGAAGGTGGTACTGTAAGCACATAGTAGTAGTTCAGAAGGTGGTACTGTGCAGCCCAGTAGTAGTTCAGAAGGTGGTACTGGTAGCAGCACCAGTAGTAGTTCAGAAGGTGGTACTGTAGCACACCAGTAGTAGTTCAGACGGTGGTACTGTTAGCAGCACCAGTAGTAGTTCAGAAGGTGGTATCGTAGCAGCACCAGTAGTAGTCAGAAGGTGGTACTGTAGCAGCACAGTAGTAAGATGTACAGAAGGTGGTACTTAGCAGCACCAGTAAGTTCAGAAGTGTATCTCAGAAGTGGTAGCTGTAGCAGCATGAACTACGCTATGGTAGTAGAGTGCGTTTCAGGACGGTGGTACTGTAGCAGCAACAGTAGTTAGTTCAGCTACGGGTGGTATTAACAGACACCGTAAGTTCAGACCTGGATGGGCCACCTAGTACGTAAGTTCGACGGTGGACTGTAGCAGCCCAGTAGTAGTTCACTCGGTGGTACTCGTAGCCCAGGGGCGAAATCCTGAGATCACCTTGGAAGGACCAATCCTTACATTAAATTTTTTCCTTCAAAGCAATTCCTGAGGGCCGACACCAAGTAGTGCTGTAACATAGCATCACTTGTTAAATGTATATTGAGGAACCATATTCTACACCTGGATATGAATAGGTACAGGTAGTTAACTGAAGGGTTTTCCTCCGCCCACTTGTTCAAAACTGCATGTTTATAATCATTAATAATTTCTATCTCTAATATAGTTACTTATGTCAGTGCTCCTTACCAGTCCCAGTATTACTGTCAGGGTATTCCGTCCTTACAACCCAGCAATATTAAAAGGTCAGTGGTGACAATTTGGTCACCTGTACATGTTGGTGTAGTTCATAAATACAAGACTGGTGGATCCACATCTAAAAGAATCTCATTGAGACCATCTACAAGTTGGTCCTCCCGTATTGATTTGGACCTTCTTTATTGGACTTTCTTCTGATACAACATTTATATAGTCATGTAAATATGTCCACTGGCCTGAGTTACCAATATCTTGTGCACAGAACAAAAAGCTTTAAAATACAGTAGTTCTACACAAGCAAATTAACGTACTTCAAGAAACCCCAAATAAATCAAAAAGAGAAAAAACATTTCAAATCAAATGTTATTTGTCACATACACATGTTTAGCAGATGTTAATGTGAGTGTAGAGAAATGCTTGTGCTTTTAATTCCGACAATGCAGTAATATCTAACAAGTAATCTAACAAATTCACAACAACTACCTTATACACACAAGCGTAAAGGAATGATTAAGAATATGTACATATAAATATATGGATGAGTGATGGCCGAACGGCATAGCCAAGATGCAGTGGATGGTATAGAGTACAGTATATACATATGAGATGAGTAATGTAGGGTATGTAAACATTATTTAAAGTGCATTGTTTAAAGTGACTAGTGATACATTTATTACATCCAATTTTTTATTATTAATGTGGCTAGAGATTAGAGTCAGTATGTTGGCAGCAGCCACTCAATGTTAGTGATGGCTGTTTAACAGTCTGATGGCTTTGAGATAGAAGCTGTTTTTCAGTCTCTCGGTCCCAGCTTTGATGCACCTGTACTGACCTCGCCTTCTGGATGATAGCGTGGTGAACAGGCAGTGGCTCAGGTGGTTGTTGTCCTTGATGAACTTTTTGGCATTCCTGTGACATCGGGTGGTGAAGGTGTCCTGGAGGGCAGATAGTTTGCATCCGGTGATGCGTTGTAAAGACCTCACTACCCTCTGAAGAGCCTTACGGTTGTGGGTGGAGCAGTTGCCGTACCAGGTGGTGAAACAGCCCGATAGGATGCTCTCGATTGTTCGTCTGTAATATTCTGTCAGTGTTTTTGGTGACAAGCCGAATTTCTTCAGCCTCCTGAGGTGGAAGAGGCGCTGTTGCGCCTTCTTCACCACGCTGTCTGTGTGGGTGGACCATTTCAGTCTGTCCTTGATGTGTACTCCAAGGACCTTAAAACTTTCCACCTTCTCCACTACTGTCCCCTCGATGTGGATAGGGGGCTGCTCCCTCTGCTGTTTCCTGAAGTCCACAATCATCTCCTTTGTTTTGTTGGCGTTGAGTGTGAGGTTATTTGCCTGACACCACACTCCGAGGGCCCTCACCTCCTACCTGTAGGCCGTCTCTTCGTTGTTGGAAATCAAGCCTACCACTGTAGTATTGTCTGCAAACTTGATGATTGAGTTGGAGGCGCGCATGGCCCGCGGTCATGGGTGAACAGGGAGTACAGGAGGGGGCTGAGAACGCACCCTTGTGGGGCCCCAGTGTTGAGGATCAGTGGGGTGGATATGTTTTTTCCTAACCTCACCACTTGGGGGAGGCCCATCAGGAATTTCAGTAACCTTCATACAGTATAATAAAGCCCAGGAAATATATAGACAGATATTTTGTACACATTTTTAACCCCTTCTTTTTGGGTAGGCACCAAACTACCTTCAAACTTGCAGTCATTTTGGCTCCAGGGATGTTGTTAATAATGTCTGGCCCTGTCTAAAGACCCCAGCTCTCTGTGGGTGTTGAGATATGCAATAAACACATGTCCAACTCACACATGTACAAGTGTGAAATAGGACATATAAAATAAGCTACTATAGTCACCATGCTAGTGAGCCTGACCTGAAATAACCCCTGCACATCTCATGACTGTTTTTAATCATGGCAGTTATCTACAGTTTCTCTTTCCCTGTTTGGAAACATGCAAAACTAGTTCTTCATCGTTCCATTGGATAATAATGAACATGTGGTAAAAGATAAGATATGTATCTAAAGAGACATCAGCACATATAAGATGAGTCACAAATGGCACCCTATTCCCTTAATAGTGGACTACTTTCTACCAGTACCCTAGTGCCCTGCTTTCTACCAGGAGCCTAGTGCACTACTTTCTACCAGGACCCTAGTGCCCTACTTTCTACCAGGAGCCTAGTGCACTACTTTCTACCAGTACCCTAGTGCCCTACTTTCTACCAGGAGCCTAGTGCACTACTTTCTACAAGGACCCTAGAGCCCTACTTTCTACCAGGACCTTAGTGCCCTACTTTCTACCAGGAGCCTAGTGCACTACTTTCTACCAGGAGCCTAGTGCACTACTTTCTACCAGGACCCTAGAGCCCTACTTTCTACCAGGACCCTACATTCACCCGCTCTACTGGAAATGCATCTCCTGAGGAGAAGGACTGTGAGTGTAGAGGAAGTCATTACATCATAACCAGCTACAGTGTTTAGTCTACTCCAGGTCACATCTGTAGTCAAATCCGGGAAGAGACAGTGCTGTGTCTCTGCCCTGTTCAACTTTACATGGTCTAGATGTTATCTACAATGCTGTGCCTTATCAGTTGTTTGATCAAATGTAACCTTTCTGCTAGTTACTTCTTATCTCTACTTTCATGGTCTCTCTAAGCTGACATATGGAATTGTTTTAAGARGTCATACTATGGATCAATTAGCTATTTGATTTAGAATTTTAGGATGCCTTTAAGTCACCTAAAAACATATAAAACAATTTATTTGAGAAAATATTGAATTTGGCCTTTACTARTAAASCCTAAAGAAAAGCATTGAATAACACATTCATAAATGGCCCAAAATACAGTCCAAAAATGTATCATAAGAAACATTGTTTTGAAGTGTCTGTCCTATATCTTACAGTAGGATATACAGTATAATAAAGCTCAGGAAAAATATAAATAGATATTTTGTACACATATTTATCCCCTTCTTTTTGGGTTGGCAC
>NW_019946734.1:10542-20709 GCF_002910315.2 Salvelinus sp. IW2-2015
GTGTAAAGGGTTAAGGTCAACGGTAGCATGAAAACCTTGTACCAAGACATTTTAGCCAAAAAGCTGGTTGTGTAGCGGGGTGCGTAATTGGCGGCAGATAAGTCAGGCACAAGAGAGCAGAACTGGGTAATAACTGGAGATTTATTAAGCAAAACCAACGGAATCCAGAACAACAAGATAAATGGGCACAAAAATAACCCGTCGTGCACTCACGGGGAACGTACACAAGCACCACAATAAACAATCCCACACAAAGACATGGGGGGAACAAAGGGTTGAATACACAACAAGAAATTGAGAGAATTGAAACCAGGTGTGAGGAAAAACAAGACAAAACATGTGGAAAATGAAAAATGGATCGATGATGGCTAGAAGACCGGCGACGCCGACCGCCGAGCGCTGCCCGAACAAGGAGAGGACCCGACTTCGGTGGAAGTCGTGACAGTACCCCCCCCTTGACGCACGGCTCCAGCAGCGCGCTGACGCCGGCCTCGGGGACGACCCGGAGGAGGAGGCGCAGGGCGATCCGGACGGAGACGGTGGAGATGGTGGCAGGATCCGGGTCGAGAGCCAGACCCGGTCCCCCGGTGCGAACCCCGGGGCCTCACTGCAGTTATGGTCTGTGCTGGCTTTTTGGCGCAGCACGGCCCGCTGGAGGTGAACATGGACGGCGTCCCATGTCTCCTCCGCGCACCTGAACCAGTCGTACACCGCAGGAGCGGCTGGTACACACTGGAAGGGGGAGAGGTTAGTGGAGGAGTCGTGGAGTGAGTTCTGAGCCTTCTCGGCCCAGGGCACGAACGCTGCCAACTCCCCCGGCCGATCCTGGCAATACGACCGGAGAAACCTGCCAACATCCTGGTTCACTCTCTCCACCTGTCCATTACTCTCGGGATGAAACCCCAAGGTAAGGCTGATCGAGACCCCCAGATGTTCCATGAACGCCTTCCAGACCCTCGAAGTGAAATGGGGACCTAGATCAGACACTATATCCTCAGGCACCCCGTAGTGCCGGAAGACGTGCGTAAACAAGGCCTCCGCAGTCTGTAGGGCTGTAAGGAGACCGGGCAGAGGGAGGAGACGACAGGACTTAGATAACCAATCCACAACGACCAGGATTGTGGTGTTTCCCTGTGAGGGGGGAGGTCGGTAAGAAAATCCACTGACAGGTGCGACCAAGGCCGCTTTGGAACGGGTAAGGGGTGTAGCTTCCCTCTGGGCAGGTGCCTAGGAGCCTTACACTGGGCGCACACCGAGTAGGAGGAAACATAAACCCTCACATCCTTGGCCAAGGTAGGCCACCAGTACTTCCCAACAAAACAGCGCACCGTCCGACCGATCCCAGGATGACCAGAGGAGGGTGACGTGTGGGCCAAATCGATCAACTGGTCATGGACAGCAGACGGAATGTACAGACGCCCAGCGGGACACTGGAGGTTACGTGAAGGGCTCTGCACGTAACGCCTGCTCAATGTCCGCGTCCAGCTCCCACACTACCGGCGCCCCCAGGCAGGAAGCCGAGAGTATGGGCGTGGGATCCATGGGCCACTCTTCTGTGTCATACAGTCGGTACAGTGCGTTTTGGGAACCTAGTCTGTAGGAAAGGGAAAAACAAAAATAGTGAAAAACATGGCCCACCTTGCCTGGCGAGGGTTCAGTCTCTTCGCTGCCCATATGTACTGCAGATTGCGGTGGTCAGTCCAGATTAGAAAAGGGTGTTTAGCCCCCTCAAGCCAATGTCTCCACGCCTCCAGAGCCTTGACAACAGCCAACAGCTCCCGGTCCCCCACGTCATAGTTTCGCTCCGCAAGGCTGAGCTTTTTCGAGAAGAAGGCACAGGCGTACCACCACTATGAACGCCAAAGAGGGATCGGGATGGGCCAGCACGGGAGCCGAGGTAAACAGAGCCCTCAGGTGACCAAAAGCCCTGTCCACCTCAGCTGACCACTGCGGACGTACCGGGCCCCCCTTCAGCAGTGAGGTAATGGGAGCCGCTACCTGATCAAAACTCTGGATAAACTTCCGGTAGTAATTGGAAAACCCTAGGAACCGCTGCACTTCCTTTACCGAGGTGGGAGTCGACCATTTACGCACGGCTGAAATGCGGTCACTCTTCATCTCCACCCTCGAGGTGGAAATGCGGTACCCTAGAAAGAAGACGGACTGCTGGAAGAACAGGCATTTCTCAGCCTTGACGTACAGGTCATGCTTCAGCAGTCGACCAAGCACCCTGCGCACCAGGGACACATGCTTGGCGCGTGTAGCGGAGTATATCAGAATGTCATCAATATACACCACTACACCCTGCCCGTGCAGGTCCTTGAAAATCTTGTCTACAAAGGCTTGGAAGACTGATGGAGCATTCATCAACCCGTACGGCATGACGAGGTACTCATAATGCTCTGAGGTCGTACTGAACGCCGTCTTCCACTCGTCTCTCTCCCGGATACACAACAGGTTGTTAGCACTCCTGAGATCTAGTTTGGTGAAGAAGCGCGCCCTGTGCATTGACTCAATCGCCCTGGCGATAAGAGGTAGCGGGTAACTGTACCTCACCGTGATCTGATTTAGGCCTCATTAGTCAATACACGGGAGCAGACCTCCCTCCTTCTTCTTCACAAAAAATAAACTTGAGGAGGTTGGTGATGTGGAGGACCAAATGTACCCCTGACGCAGGGATTCGGAGACATATGTTTCCATAGCCGCCGTCTCCACCACTGAGAGGGGATACACGTGACTCCTGGGAAGTGCAGCGTCTTCCAAGAGATTTATCGCACAATCGCACCGTCGATGGGGTGGTGATTGAGTCGCCTTCTTTTTGGAGAAGGCGAGAGCCAAATCTGCATATTCAGGGGGAATGCGCACAGTGGAGACCTGGTCCAGACTTTCCACTCTAGTAGCACCAACGGAAACCCCTAAACACCTCCCGAGCACTCTCGCGACGACCCCGTGAGAGCCCTCCGTTGCCATGAAACAGTGGGGTCATGACAGGCTAACCAGGGTAGATCTAGTACCACGGGAAACGCAAGAGAGTCAATGAGGAAGAGACCGATACACTGCCAATTCGCTAGATGGCACCCGAACTACGCTTTTGTTATAAAAATCTCCGCCCTACACTATCGTTCACTGTATGTTATCTACATCTGCATTGTGCCTGCTGCCCTGTTCAAACTTTAACATGGTCTAGATGTTATCTCAATGCTGTGTCTCTACCCTGTTCAACTTTACATGGTCTAGATGTATCTACAAATGCTGTGTCTCTGCCCTGTTCAACTTAGCATGGTCTAGATGTTATCTACAATGCGTGTCTCTACCCCTTTCAACTTTACATGGTCCTAGATGTTATCTAACAATGCTGTGTCCTTAATTCAAGTTGGTTTATCAAAATGTAAAACCTTTCTGCTAGTTCTTCTTATCTCTACTTTCATGGTCTTCGTCTTCACTGACATATGGAATTGTTTTAAGATTGTCATCTATGGATCAATTAGCTATTTGGAAATTTTAGGAATGCCTTTAAGTCACCTAAAAAAAAATATAAAACAAATTATTTGAGAAAATATTTTTTGTTACAATTTAGATACCCAAAGCTTCTTGTAAACTACATGTCTTAAAACGCGTCCTTAGGACACAGCTGACGAAGCCCAAAGGAGAAAGAAGCATATCGAATAACACTTTTCATAAATGGCCCACACACTTAATAGATCCGGAAAGAAAGACGAGAGGCACAGGTAAAACACAGTATATTCTAATATAATTAAAAAATCACGGCACGAAGGAGTCTTTTGATGTTCCCTTTTGAAGTCGCTTCATGGTTTCTTTGGTGCCTCGGTACAGTAAATCAGTTTGTTTATGGTAATATCTTGGAGTAGCTTACGTTATCGGCTATAATTACACTGGTAAATATATATGCATTATATCATACGATACTGGACCGCTGAGCAAATAGTCTGGAATATAATTATCCATTTATAAGGGTAACGAGTATTTTTGTACACATTATTTTTTATTTCTTATAAAAAATCTGACGCCCCTATGCGTCAAGAGGTTATATATACTCAAAAGTGCCGCTGGCTCGTTAGCCTTTTGGGAAGCGGTGCCTTTCAAGCCTGACCTGTGTGGGAGCTGAAAGAAACTGAATTGGTACGCTTACCTCATTTTACTTGCATGGGATTTTCTCTGGTTGTTAAATGCTGACAACTTCGCTCCAGTTTACTTAATTGTATGCAGTTTATCTAAGTCTGAATGTAAGGTCTTTTGGCTTGTGAGTCTATTGGATTATATGTCAATATGAAAACATTCTGACTAATCTAAGCGTGAACATTACCTGGGCAAGAGAGGGTGTATATCATGGTGCAATGAACTGTATTTGAAACATGAAAGGGATTGGAGAAGACTTTACTATACGCTGTTACTTCCGAGTGTGTGCCCGATGACAAATGGAGAGCTGCAAACTGGTGTGATTTGTGAGAGTTGAAAGGACGCCTATCGCTCGCACGTAGATACAGCTAGGTTGAAGAGCACTGTGACAATCCAGTGCATATTTGGCAGCACCGACTAGCATGCTGAGTTCTCTACCTAGCCTCTAGCATATATCACTTCCAGACTTTTTTTTTAAAAACCCTTTATTAATGCTAGGACACCGGAATCTAGAATATAGAACACAATTTCTAATTTAACAAATGACAACTGGCCCTATTCAAAAAGGCAAAAGATCTCCTCGGGGACATAGGGATGGATAAAAATCACAATAAATTATAATTTAAAAAATATAGCTAGCAACACAACATCATCCCAGAGAGACACACAATACAATACGATGTATATGAGAGAATCTAGCTAGCAATCAACATACCGCAGATCAAAACATGTTAAAACATCATGGGTAATGGTAGCAAGACAAACACAACGTGACGAACAGAATTTTAAAAGTTAGCTTAAACACAAGCATCATGAGCAGCAGCACATACATAGGTTAAGCTAAGGCACTTAATAACCATGGCTCTACTATTTTCACACACCGAGTAAGTAGCTTTAGAAGCGAGCATGATCAAGCGACCGACCACAAGGGCACAGAAGGTATAGAGACACTCATATAAAGCACATCCACAATGCAATGAACAGAACCCCACAATCTGTCCAGATAACCAGCACAGCTGTCCATGACCTTTATATTGGCCACGATCCGCATAATCAGAGATCACCTGAAGAGAGCAGCGTAGATACAAACCTGTGCCGACGCGAAGAATCCTCACGAAGCTAGAGGTACTCTGACTGCTAAGCTCCATGGCTCGCGGCGTCGAGTCGGATTACTGTATATTTACGTCTGCAGCGAGCTTGGAGGAGCAAGAGCGAAGCCACATAGCGGATCATGTGGGCTTTAGGCACGAGACGACAGCGCATTCTATAGAGCGCACAGTATTTTTCACTCTACGGATTTCTTCTAAAAAGTCTACAGCTACTATGGGAGCACCTGCATTGCTGACACCATGTATGAGTGGTCTGCTTTGCGTGGACTGGTTAGAATTCGTCTATACATCAACCAAGTATTACGTAGAGACCTGGTCTATTAGTGGGCTGTCACTAGAATCATATGTTAGAGCCCACACTAATAGGTTGTGGGTACATGTGTTTTAGTGCTGCTACCATGTTGTGCTGGCGTGCTATGTTGTGTGGCCTTACACCTGTAGTTGGTCGTGTCATCAGGCTTACTGTCGGTTGGCATACATACTGGTGTTGTCGATAAGCGGTACGGACACAAGCTAGCTACAAAAAACGGATGCTCGCCCACACAAAAGGATACATGGGGGAAAAAAGGGTTAAATAGCACACAACTAGTACATGAGCAGGATTTGAAACACGGTGTGAGGGAAAAAACAAGACAAAAACAATGGAAAAGTGAAAAATGGATATCGATGGGAGTGGGCTAGGGAAAGAAGTCATCGGAGGGGCCTCGAAGCCAGAGACGGCGTGCTGAGTTGACGCCGCCTCCGAAAAATAAAGGAGAGGAACGAGATCCGACTTCGGTGGAACCTCGTGACAGAGAACCTGGGGCCCCCTGACGCACTGAATTCTCCAGGAATGACCAGAGGAGGGTGACGTGTCGGGAGTCCAACATCGATGCAAGTATACCGGAGATCCAGAGAACAGCAGACGCAATGTACAGAACGACCCACTAGCGGGTCAAACTGAAGGTTACGTGAATAGGGCCTACTGCGAGACGGTAACGCAGCATGGGCTCAATGTCCGGCTGTAGACCAGGTGCAGGGATGCTTCAACACAACTGACCTCCTATAAGGGAGCCTTGGTGGCAAAGGCGCCCTGAACCAATGGCGGGCCCAGGAGAGCCGAGAGTATGTGAGTGGGATCTATGTTCCGCTCTCTGGCGTGTGTTCAATATCAAGTTGAGTACAGTGCGTTTTTGGAGAACCTAAGTCCTTGTAGGAAAGGGACAAACATAAATGGTGGACAAAAACATCGGGCCCACCTTGCCCTGTGCGACCGGGTCCAGTCTCTTCGTTCGCTAGCGACCAGAGTCAACTTCCTTACCTGCTGCAAGATTGCGGTGGTCAAGTCCAGATTAAGAAAAGGGTGCTTTAGCTCCCCATCAACCAATGTCTCCATCCTCCAGAGCTTGACGACAGCCAACTAGACTCCCGGTCCCACCACAGTCATATGTTTCGGCATCTTCCGCAAAGGCTGAGCGCTTTTACTGAGAAGAAAAGGCACAGGCGTAAACTCACCACTATCTTGAAGACGCCAAAGCAGGGATTCTGGGGATGGCAGGCTACGGGAGCCGGAGGGTAAAACAAGAGCCCTCAAGGTGAACCAAAAAGCCCTGTCCACACCGGTCAGCTGACCTACCATACGAACGTTACCGGGCCCCCTTCAGCAGTTCAGTAGAGAGTAATCGGGAGACCGCCTAGACCTGAACCAAGAACGCTGTGGATATAAACTTCCCGGGTTAGTATTTGGCAAACTTGCGCTAGGAACCCAGGCTGAGGGTGAGCATTACAGACGTGGATGCGCGATTTATCCGAGGTGGGAGTAAAACAAGAAACACACAAATTTATCGGCACGGGGCTGAAAATAGCGGTCACTTACTTCATCTCACCACCATCCCTCGAGGGTGGAAATGCGCGTTATTTTAGCTCGTAACTTTAGCCTGAAGCTTTTATATGTGCTGAGAGATAGACAGTGTACTACCAAGGAAGAAGACGGGTAAACTGGCCTGGATCAAGAACATGGCATATTCAGCCTTGACGGTAATCAGGTCCTGCTTCAACAGCTCGACCCAAAGCACAGGCTTTGAGCCGCACCAGGGACACATGCTTGGCGCGTTTAGCGGAGTATATCAGAATGTCATCAATATACACACTACCCCTGCCCATGAGGTCTGAAATCTCGTCTACACCAGCTTGGAAGACTGATGGGGAGCATTATCAACCCATACGGCATGAAGAGGTACTCCATAATGGTTGTTAGCACTCCTGAGATCTAGTTTGGTGAAGAAGCCGCGCCTGTGATTGACTAAATCACCGCCTGGCGATACTAGAGGTAGCGGGTAACTGTACCTCACCGTGATCTATTTAGGCCTCGATTAGTCAATACACGGGAGCAGACCTGCCGCTTTCTTTTACACAAAAAATAAACTTGAGGGAGGTTGGTGATGTGGAGGACCAAATGTACCCCTGGACGCAGGGAATTTCGAGACATATTGTTTCCATAGCCCGTCTCCACCACTGAGAGGGGATACAACGTGACTCTGGGAAGTGCAAGCGTCTACCAAGAGATTTATCGCAACAAATCGCCCGTCGATGGGGTGGTGGTTGAGTCGCCTTCTTTTTGGAGAAGGCTGAGAGCCAAATCTGCAATATTCAGGGGGGAATGCCGGCACAGTGGAGACCTGGGTCCATGATGGCCTCGTCCTTAATGGTGGCCTCCCTAATCAACTCTCCTGACCCTAATGGTTTTGACTGTCAAGGTGTGAACGGGGAAGGGCACATGCCACGGGAACAATGGGGAATCCCTAAACTAAGGGTGAACGAATCTGTTCTATAAAAAATTCCCAGCCACGCCTGAAATCACGAGGCACCTTAATGCTGGGATTGCGGGGAAAAAACTCCGGGGAAAAGAAACATACAAAAACATGTGTGCAACAGAGGGCTCTTGATGAGAAAGGGTGCCGGCTTCACCTTGGGATGAACGCCGAGTGCCCTGCCATGCTTGCTCGATCCCCAGAAGGATCGAACCAACTTCACCCGCCCGCTTCTTACCTCGGGTTGGATGGTCGAAGACTGCCGAAGCGAAATCCTCAAAAATGGTCAGGGCCAGATTTTCCTTCTCCCCCACACGGCGTTGGCGCATCTCCAAAGGCCTTTCCCCAGAGAGGCCACGAGACAAGGCGGACACCTTACTCAACGACCTGAAGGAGCCGGGTGGAACGGATGCCAGGTGAGGTCGAGCTGCAACAGTGAAACCCTGGCAGCGGTGCAGCGTCTTTGTCATATCGCCCTAGGGGAAGGAGTCGAGAACTAAAATCTCACGGTGGGGACCTGGTGAAATGGGGTGGGCGGGGTGAGGGGCGTCTTTGATGGCGATGAGATCCGCAGGCCTGTGGCGAGAGGCCTTGAAAGGGTGGCTGATCTAAGAGAGATTACATCGTCCGGTAGAGGTAGGCATGGGGGAGGGGGACGGTCGATCGGGGGGCGTGTGATAGCAGGGTTAAGTTTGGGCAGCTGAGGTGAAAGAGGGAGGCGATTACAATAGAGGGAAAACCAGTTTAGATGTACTGTTAGCGGCTGAAAGGCTTGTGAGATGTGCGGAGGGAGGAGAGGACAGTGTAGCCATGTAGCCAGGGGGGAGGGGTCGGGCGCAAGGAGCCGGGGGGGTCGCGGGAAGGTGAGGTAGGAGAGAGCGGGGCCGTCAGGGGGAGGGGGGGGGGGGGGGGGGGAGATGAGTAAGAGGTATCGACTGGGGTGGCAGGGGGGAGGGGGGGAGAGGGGGGCGCGTGGGTGCTGACGGGGGGGGGGGCAGGGGGGGGGGGGGGGCCACATGAACGGGTGGGTGTGAGGGCTTGTGGAGTGTGTGGTGCGCAGGGGGGGGGAGGGAGAGGGGTAGGGAGGCGAGAGGAAGGCGTGGTGTAGGGGGCACGGGGGAGGGGAGGAAGGTGATTTGGGTCGTGGGGAGGGACGAGGTGGGTGAGAGGCACAGGAGAGAGGAGGTGAGTGAGTAGTATGGAGTGAGTGCAGCGAGGTGGCGAGTACAGGGAGGGGGGGAGGGAGGAGGGAGGGGCGGTGGGGGTGTGGCGGAGGCGGTGCCTGAAGGGGCTGATGGGGTGGGTGGGAGGAGGGTGGAGAGCATGTGGGAGGGAGAGGGGGGTAAATACATTTTACATGCTGAGGCGGATTTAGAGTCCGAGTACCTTCTAAGTGACAGACGCGGGACGAGCCTCTTTAAGCATAATACAACCCTTGGTGGAAACAGTTCAATAACAGTGGCTGTGAACATGAAGATGTTCCTGACTTTCATTTATGACTCCTCCTGCGTCCCAGAGGTAGTTAGCAACGTCCAAAATCACTAGAGACACCAAATACTCCAATGCTGGGCTCACAGACGGGAATGGTCTACCCATAAGTGTCGGAAGAAGACCCACTAATCCGGTGTCGCGTAGTCCATGCAGCATATGGCACGGGCCTACACCTTGGCTTAGGATCAGGCATGAGGACCTATTAAGGTGCTGTGAATCTATAGCGGGACACAGAATTGTGAAGAGATAATATACAAGACATCAAGCGAAAGGCCGTCAGGTTACCGAGATGTAAGAATATGAGAGTCACGGGATGTTTAAACCCTACAGCGTTTTTGGTCCCTGGGGCTGCGTGTGAGATCGGGCACACTTGGAGGAACCTTGGCACGCCTTACCTTCTCTCTTCCTTCTACGAGACCGAGGGTGGTGGCTTCCAAGACTCACAGGGGACTCTAGAGCGGGCGAGACCAGGTTCGATCGGTTGTATTGGTACTGCTCATGCGTTGGCCTGTTCGGGTACATTAGCAGATATGTTTTCTTAGAGGCCAAGGTAGTTTGACAGGCTTTTATACGAGGGGCGTGACACATTTCGAGGTGACGGACGGGGGAGAGAGGAGGCAGTTGAATTGAGGTGGGGGTGA
>NW_019946734.1:20734-28155 GCF_002910315.2 Salvelinus sp. IW2-2015
GGTGGCCTCCCTAATCAACTCTCCTGACCCTAATGGTTTTGACTGTCAAGGTGTGAACGGGGAAAATTCATCACTGAGTTAACACTCAGCAAGGAGCACCAGGGCCAAAGCATGCACAGTAATTAGGGCATTCATCATACTATTATTTTATTCAAAGTAGTGCTACAAATAACCAATAAAGATCTCAGCAGGAAATCGTGCATTACAAACTACACAATATTATTATTCACTGGTGTAGATCAGCGAGAGGGAAAACCAGAAGAGGAAGAAACTTTTCCTCTTGCTGATCAGGAGAGTCAGGAGCTTCAGACACTAGTCAATATGTGGAGGCAGATATCATGTCTTCGACAATAGAGAGAAGAGAGACTGTACTGAGGTCAGAGAGCTGCTGAGGAACATAGAGGAGATGGTGAAGAGCAATGGAGGAAAATACTACACCAATTATGAGAAAGAGATCAAGAAAAATCTGTTGTTAGAGTTGGTTAAACAAGCCGCTATAGGAGTCGGCTGTGCAATTACAATAGTAGGACCAGGTCTTATTGCAGCAGCAAAAGAGGTTGCAGTTGTAGGGACAGTGATGGGGGAAGGAGCAGCAACAACTATAGGAACAGCTGTAGGACGAGGGATAACAAACAGACAACAAAATCGAAACTCTCGGGAGGCGAGATGAGACAGACAGGCAGTGTTTCTCAGCCAGTCAAAATCATGAAACAGCAACATTTTTATGGATATATACAAAGAAATGTCAATTGAAAAAATTTCAAACGAAACGAAGTGCAGCTAGCACTTCAATATGAAGTGATTATGTTATCTGTGTTGTTGGCTAGCTCCTCTGAGCAACAGTGTCCTGAAGAGAAGGTACGTTTTCTATGCCAGGTAAAATCTCGCATCATTAGCTCATTGTCATGGATGTCTCCAAATAAATATCACTAGAAAAAAGTTTAAACAAATGCAAATGCAGCTACTTTGTTGTTATAAAAGTGATAATGCCCTCGAAGCCGGTGTTTGGAGGATATAAACAGCATGTGCACGGTTTGTCTCGGGTCTAACACCCGTACCAGTATCCTCTTAACACTGGCTTCACGGGAATTATCAAATCACTATACTTCGTTACTATATTTCTACTGTACTTTATTACTGTATTTCAACTGTACCTCATTACTGTACTTCATAATCCAGGGGAAGGGATGGGGGCTCAGAACTGTAGGACAATTATTACTAAAACAATAACATTAGATTAACTTTTATTTGTATTACTATAACAATTGCAATAGAGGGATTTCTACATTGTAAACCTACAGAGAGGGATTTTGTATTGTATACCTACGGAAAGAGAGAGAGAGATGTACATGAAATGAGCCAAAATGTGTTACTGTGTCAAACCTAGGTTCATATATTTTCTGGACTTCAGCTACTCCGACTGCATACACACATATTTTAATTTTACATACAAAATTACAATTCAAGAAAATAAAATACCTGATAACAGCTGAACTCAATGTTCTTGGGCTATTTTTCTTATTTGGTCTGATACATCCCTCTCGTCGTGACCTTGAACACAACACTCTCTGGTCTGATACATCCCTCTCGTCGTGACCTTGAACACAAAACCATCTGGTCTGATGGGTCCCTTTAGTGGTGACCTTGAACACAAAACTCTCTGGTCTGATCGGTCCCTTTAGTGGTGACCTTGAACCTAACACTCTCTGGTCTGATGTGTCCCTCTAGTGGTGACCTTGAACACAAAACTCTCTGGTCTGATGGGTCCCTTTAGTGGTGACCTTGAACACAACACTCTCTGGTCTGATGATGTCCCTTTAGTGTGACCTTGAACACAACACTCTCTGGTCTGATGGGTCCCTTAGTGGTGACCTTGAACACAACACTCTCTGGTCTGATGGTCCCTCTAGTGGTGACCTTGAACACAACACTCTCTGGTCTGATGGGTCCCTCTAGTGGTGACCTTGAACACAACACTCTCTGGTCTGATGGGTCCCTCTAGTGGTGACCTTGAACACAACACTCTCTGGTCTGATGGGTCCCTTTAGTGGTGACCTTGAACACAACACTCTCTGATCAGTGGCGATTGGAAGGCTAGAGCACAACATGATTCTGGGGAACTGATTCAGGCTTTCAGTTTATAAAACAGTCAATAAAATAAATGATAAGGAACAAGGTTTTAAAGTGTCTGTCCTATATCTAGGCCATATAAGAAAGCTGAAAAATATATATTAATATTTTTGGCACACACACTTTCCATTCATTTTTTTAAACCGGTACGTGTTACCTTCAGACTAGTCCAGTGACACTTGTGGGGGTCGTAGAGCAAACGGAGAACACCAAGTATAACGCCATAACAAAAACCATAATAACAGTGAATTACAGTTGTGATCACTAATATTGGCACACTTGCATGATTCAATATTTGTTTTAATTAAGTTGAAATTGAAAAAACGTTGTGTTCACACGTATTTGTTTGATTTACAACTGTACAGGACCAAGAAAAAAATATTCAGAATTAATTAGTTACAACTTAAACTGCAGAACTAGTTCATCATCGTTCCATTGGATAATAATGGACATGTGGTAACATACAGAACTAGTTCATCATCATTCCATTGGATAATAATGGACATGTGGAAACATGCAGAACTGGTTCATCATCGTTTCCATTGGATAATAATGGACATGTGGAAACATGCAGAACTAGTTCATCATCGTTCCGTTGGATAATAATGGACATGTGGTAACATGCAGAACTAGTTCATCATCGTTCCATTGGATAATAATGGACATGTGGCAACATGCAAGACTAGTTCATCATCGTTCCATTGGATAATAAAGGACATGTGGTAACATGCAGAACTAGTTCATCATCGTTCATTGGATAATAATGGACATGTGGTAAAGATCAGATAAGTATCTAAGAGACATCGGCACTATTAGAGGCGTCACAAATGGCACCATGTTCCCTTAATCAATCAATTTTCATTTTTTATTTTTATTTTTTTATTTTTTTTATTTTATACATCGTACATCAGCTAATACGAAGGCTATATAGTGCACTACTTTAACCAGGAACCTAGTACACTACTTTCTACCAGGACCCTAGTGCACTACTTTAACCAGTACCCTAGTGCACTACTTTAACCCAGATCCCTAGTAGCGCATCCCAGCACCGTCAGTTAGCTTAAATACCAGGACCAGTACCTTAGCACTTTACCAGACATTCAAGGTACTTAGTAGCACCAAGTAGTTCAGAAGGTGGTACTGTAGCTAGCACCAGTAGTAGTTCAGAAGGTGGTATCTGTAGTAGCACCAGTAGTAGTTCAGAAGGTGGTACTGTAGCAGCCCAGTAGTAGTCAGGAAGGTGGTACTGTAGCAGCACCAGTAGTAGTATCAGAAGGTGGTACTGTAGCAGCACCAGTAGTAGTTCAGAAGGTGGTACTGTAGTAGCACCAGTAGTAGTTCAGAGGTGGTACTGTAGCTAGCACCAGTAGTAGATCAGAAGGTGGTACTGTAGCAGCACCAGTAGTAGTTCAGAAGGTGGTACTGTAGAGCACCAGTAGTAGATCAGAAGTGTACTGTAGCAGCACCAGATAGTAGTTCAGAAGGTGGTACTGTAGCAGCACCAGTAGTAGTTCAGAAGGTGGTACTTAGCAGCACAAGTAGTAGTATCAGAAGGTGGTACTGTAGCACACCAGTAGTAGATCAGACGGGGTACTGTAGTAGCACCAGTAGTTGTTCTGAGGTGGTACTGTAGCACACAGTAGTAGTTCAGAAGGTGGTACTGTAGCATCACCAGTAGTAGTTCAGAAGGTGGTACTGTAGCAGCACCAGTAGTAGTTCAGAAGGTGGTACTGTAGCACACCAGCAGTAGTTGCAGAAGGTGGTACTGTAGCAGCACCAAGTAGTAGTTCAAGGTGGTACTGTAGCAGCACCAGTAGTAGTTCAGAAGGTGGTACTGTAGCAGCACCAGTAGTAGTTCAGAAGGTGGTACTGTAGCAGCACCAGTAGTAGTTCAGAAGGTGGTACTGTAGCAGCACCAGTAGTAGTTCAGAAGGTGGTACTGTAGCAGCACCAGTAGTAGTTCAGAAGGTGGTACTGTAGCAGCACCAGTAGTAGTTCAGAAGGTGGTACTGTAGCAACACCAGTAGTAGTTCAGAAGGTGTACTGTAGCAGCACAGTAGTAGTTCAGAAGGTGGTACTGTAGCAGCACCAGTAGTAGATGCAGAAGGTGGTACTGTAGTAGCACCAGTAGTAGTTCAGAAGGTGGTACTGTAGCAACACCAGTATGTGATCAGAACGGTGGTACTGTAGTAGCACCAGTAGTTGTTCGAGTGGTACTGTAGCAGCACCAGTAGTAGTTCAGAAGGTGGTACTGTAGCAGCACCAGTAGTAGTTGTCAGAAGGTGGTAGTAGCAGCACCAGTAGTAGTTCAGAAGGTGTACTTAGCAGCACCAGTAGTAGTTCAGAAGGTGGTACTGTAGCAGCACAGTAGTAGTTCAGACGGTGGTACTGTAGCAGCACCAGTAGTAGTTCAGAAGGTGGTACTGTAGCAGCACCAGTAGTAGTTCAGAGGTGGTACTGTAGCAGCACCAGTAGTAGTTCAGAAGGTGGTACTGTAGCAGCACCAGTAGTAGTCAGAAGGTGGTACTGTAGCAGCACAGTAGTAGTTCAGAAGGTGGTACTGTAGCAGCACCATAGTAGTTCAGAAGGTGGTACTGTAGCAGCACCAGTAGTAGTTCAGAGGTGGTACTGTAGACGCACCAGTAGTAGTTCAGAAGGTGGTACTGTAGCAGCACCAGTAGTAGTTTCAGAAGGTGGTACTGCTAGCAGCCCAGTAGTAGTTCAGGAAGTTGTACTGTAGCAGCACCAGTAGTATCATCGAAGTGTACTGTAGCAGCACCAGTAGTAGTTCAGAAGGTGGTACTGTAGCAGCACCAGTAGTAGTTCATACTGTAAGGGTATGATAGGCCTATCTGGCATAAATGACCATAATGCCTTATCACAGTGACATAATGCCTTATCACAGTGACATAATGCTTTTTCACAGTAACATAATGCTTTATCACAGTGACATAATGCCTTATCACAGTGACATAAAGTGTATTTTCTTAGTCCAAGTAAAGGGACACAGGAGCGACATAATGCTTTATCACTGTGTCATAAAGTTTATTTTGAGACACTGTTTAATTTAAAATATGATTTTTTAAAAATGATTAATTACAACAACAAAGGACTTTCTGAACCACCCATCCCGGTATCGGGATAATTGTCATCAGCAGCGCTGAATAGCATAGCGCCACAGTCAAATAATATTACAAAAAAATATTCATATTCATGAAATCACAAGTGCAATATTGCAAAACTCAGTTTAGCCTTTTGTTAATCCACCTGTCGTCTCAGATTTTGAAACTATGCTTTACAGCGAAAGCAATACAAGCGTTTGTGTAAGTTTATCGATAGCTCGACAAAAGATTAAGTACACTTAGCATTAGGTAACTTGGTCACGAAAATCAGAAAAGCAATCAAATTAATCGTTTACCTTTGATGATCTTCGGATGTTTTCACTCACGAGACTCGCAGTTAGACAACAAATGTTCCTTTTGTTCCATAAAGATAATTTTTTATATCCAAATACCTCCGTTCGTTTGGCGCGTTATGCTCAAAAATCAACAGGAAAGAGCGGTCACGACAACGCAGACGAAAATTCCAGATAATATCCATAATGTCCACAGAAACATGTCAAACGTTTTTTATAATCAATCCTCAGGTTGTTTTTCAAATATATATTCGATAATATATCAACCGGGAGTATTGGTTTTTCAATAGGACCGGGAGAAACAATAGCCGCCTTTCTCTGTTGCGCAAAACTCACTCTGAGAGCCCCCACCTATCCACTTACGCAATGTGATCGTTCTCGCTCATTTTTCAAAATAAAAGCCTGAAACTATGTCTAAAAGCTGTTGACACCTTAGCACAAAAAACAACTGGCAAAATATTACGGACGAACAATCGAGAGCATCCTATCGGGCTGTTTCACCACTGTTACCAGGCAACTGCTCACCCACGAACCGTTAAGGTCTTGCAGAGGGTTAGTGAGGTCTTTACAACGCATCGACCGGATGCAACTATTCTGCCCTTCCAGGACACCTCACCACCCTTCGATTCACAGGAAGGCCAAAGAAGTTCATCAAGGACACAACACCCGAGCCACTGCTGTTCACACCCGCTATCATCCAGAAGCGAGGTCAGTACAGTATGAACCAAAGCTGAACAGGAGACTAAAAAACAGCGTCTTTATCTCCAAAGCCATCAGACTGTTAACAGCCATCACTTAACATGAGGGGCTGCTGCCAACATTACTGACTCAAATCTCTAGCCACTTTATAATTAAAAATTGACGAATAAATGTATCACTGGTCACTTTAACCAATGCCCTTTAAATGGTTACATACCCTACATTACTCATCTCATATGTATAAACTGTACTCATACCAGCCACTGCCATCTTGCCTTATGCCGTTCGCCATCACTACATATATTTATTCATATTCTTAATCATCTTTACGCTTGTGTGTATAAGTAGTTGTTGTGAATATTGTTAGATTACTGTTCAGAATTACTGCATTGTCGGAATTAGCAAAGCAAACAAGCAATGCTCTACACTCCATAACATCTTGCTAAAACAATGTGATGTGAACAAATAAACATTGATTTGAAATGTTTTTTCTCTTTTCCAATGCAAATGTGTTTAAAATCCAGGAGGTTGATCGTTTCCTTTTTGGGGGGCTGGAGAATGCGGTACAGTCACACTTAAAGTGGAGAAAACTGGCCTTCAGTACAATAACACACTGTAAACTCACTATCTACAATGGCAAGCATATAGCTTGCATTTTCTATAGAAATATTTAGTAACAGCTTTACTTGACACCCAAGCATCATAACAAGTTTATGTTCATGTTCATACCATTGTCATAATGTCATAACAGCTACATAAATTGTCATAACCTGTCGTCATACGGTCTTAACCACTTATGACCCAATATTATATACCTCTTGTACTATATTGCGGAATTTAATGACTGTTATGACCCTGCCAAAAGTTACTTTCGTTTGAAGTGTTTCTTAATTAAGTATAGGGCAGTTATTTTCGTTTTGGCTAAAAAACGTACCCATTGATACTGCTATTTTCTCTGCCCCCGAAACTAGACATACTGCTAATTGTCAGATTAGGATAGAAAACATCTGCCAAAAACTTCAAAATATTGTCTCTGTGAGTTTAACAGAACATATGTCAACGAAAACTGAGGAAAATCCAATCAGAAGTGCCTCTTTTTTGAAACCTCTCTGTTCTAGCATCCTATACCATTTAAAGGATATCAACCAGATTCCTTTTCTATGGCCTGCCCTAAGGT
>NW_019946735.1:0-9904 GCF_002910315.2 Salvelinus sp. IW2-2015
GAGTTGAGCATGAGTGGGGGTGATGATATGGGGTAGCGGGTCATGCTGAGTCAGTGGGGTGGCTCTCTGCGGGCTGTTTCTATGCTGACGAACATGAACAGGCGGGGTCGTACTCCCCTACCGTCGCACAAGTGATAAATAAGCGGAGTAAGTTGAGGAGTGGCGAGGCTGACGTAGCGAGGCTCGTGAGGTAAGCCGCCATCGGCCGGGTGGAGCGAGTGGCCGCGCGCGCTAGAGCGTGGCGCGGGGGAGAGATAGTGGGTCTCCGGACTGAGCACGAGTCGCGGTTTAGGGGTGGGAGGTGGCGGGGGAGGAGGTCAAAGGGCTCACGATCTCTTTGGAGACCGGTGTCGCTTGTTTTCTGTCTCGTACCTGGGTTGTGCGCATAACTAAGCATGTGCCTGCGGCTTTGGTGCCGGTTGCTGGGAAATGCGATCGGAAGCAGATAAAGACTCCTCCAGTCCTGCCATAGTGTGTGGAAAAAGATCGGTGAGTACCTCGGCAACCAGTCTTCAGAAGACGGGGGGCGGTAGTGAGGTAACAGGAGGAGTGGGAGAGCGAGGGCGGGGACGGGGTTCTTTACTGGTGTACTGTAGAGTGGGAAGGTGGAGAGGGGGGGGGACGGACGAGAGGAGAGGGGCTGAGCAGGAAATGAGTGGCCCCACGTTTCGGAAGCAGTTACGTATACAATCTTTCCAATGATTTCGGGTTTGGTGTTATGTCATGTCAAATTGGGCGGAGGTTAGGTTGTATGGGACGGGCAGGATACGGTCGGTACGCGATAGCTGGTGAGAGCGGCGGAGCGAGCTGATGTTTAGAGGTTTATGGGGTGTGAGTGGTAAATGGTCGAGGCGACCTTCACTCGGCGCTGTGGGGACACTAGTGGACGTGATCCCCTGCGCTCCCCAGGCAGGGTGTGGGGAAGTCTACACGGAATTCGGCATAGCAAATATGAACTGGTGAGTGCAAGAGCATTGTATCGTCCGGAGGTTCTAGTCGATGAGGTCGGGATTTCGGGCAAGCCTAGGGAGGCGGGGAGGGGGCCGGGCGGCGGCGGGTGCCTGATAGCATTTTTAATTACTCTTATTACGGTAGTCCTGTGGCTTGGCAGGTTTGGTGCGCGAGTAGGCGGGGTGATCAGGCGTGGACTAAGATCGGTTGGGGGGATTGGTGATGTCTCGGATCACTGAGTTCCCTGAATCCTGTGTCGGACCTTTCTCTATGGCAGGTAATATTCCTTTTTGTTGACTTTATATTCCACTGGAAAGTCCAGCACAAAACACAGGGAGGGCTGTCAGTAGACCCAGCCGTGCCGAAGCTTGGAGCTCGGGCCCTCAGGTCATCAGAAGGGTGGTGTGTTAACAGCTCCCAGCGCGGGGGCGGGGGGCTGGTGGGAGAGGGGTGGGGGAGAGCGTGGGGAGGGTTGGGAGAAACAACCTACTCACTGCACACGTACTGACGTTAGTTTCTTTGCTTCCATGGGAATAAGGGGGGGTGGTGTTCTTTATAGTTGTTTTCATTAAATCTGGACTATCGACACCTTTTTTGACTTTTGCAATCGCACAATAATCTGCTCAGACCCCAAGAGGATTGGCATCAAAAGTGCTATAGATTCTACAATCGCCAGATTCCTTGATGCCTTCCAGACTCCTGCTACCAAGACGTCGAGACGAAAATCAGGTTACCACCTAGTCTGGGTATCAGATTTAACGTTGCGTAATCCCCTGATGCCTATACCCATTACCCTATACCCAATGCAGTTACAATGTGCGGGCATGGTTGGTCGGGCCAATTGGTAGCGGAGATGATGATTATATTTTGGAGGGACTTGCGTTATGATAAAACAGGAGAGTAGGTTAGCGAGCCAGAGTAGGGATAAGAGCGGTGTGGGAGGCACGTGATGAAAATGGGCGGCGGTGCTTAGGTTAGGCCATTTGTTACCTGTCAGGGTTCTTATGGTTTTTGGGGAACTGGTCAAGAAGCCTTTTCGTAGATTGACCGCTGTACCGGCCCTGCGGTGAAGTAGACAGGACGTCGGGTGGTGGGTGTACAATTTTTGGGCCTTCGTTACACCCTTGTGTGTAAGGTCCTGGATGGCAGGCAGCCTTGGCCCCGTGATGGTGTTAGCTGGGCATATGCTCTCTGTAGGTGTCTTGCGGTGGAGGACCGAAGCAATTCCGACCGCCAGTGTGACCAGTCAGGTGTCGCCGTGTTTGTGCTGCCCAAAGCTTGAGCCCTTTTGAGGATCTCAGGACCCTTCATCGTTTGTTTCGAGGGTGATGTTTGTGGGGTCTCCTCGAGGTTTGGTGTGTGATTTGGCATGTGTTTGTTGGTGTGACCTGTGTAGGTGTCCTGTGGCGTGGGTAGGATGGATCAAGTTAGCCTGCAGTAATTATAGAACCAGTGGTTAGATGGGGGGGGTGGCAGGTGAGCCTAGTGGTTAGAGGGGGGAGGCAGGTAGCCTAGTGGTTAGTATGGGGGTGGGGCAGGTAGCCTAGTGGTTAAGGGGGGGCAGTAGCCTAGTGGTTAGAGGGGGGGGGTGGGGAGTTAGCTAGTGGTTAGAGGGGGGGAGGCAGGGTAGCCTAGTGGGAGAGGGGGAGCAGGGTAGGCCTAGTGGTTAGAAGGGGGAGGCAGGTAGCTAGTGGTTAGGAGGGGAGGAAGGTAAGCCTAGTGGTTAGAGGGGGAGGCAGTAGCCAGTGAATTAGAGGGGGAGGCAGTAGCCTAGTGGTTAGAGGGGGGAGGCAGGTAGCCCTAGTGGTTAGAGGGGGGAGGGCAGATAGCGCCTAGTGGTTAGAGGGGGAGCAGGTAGCCTAGTTGGTGTAGAGGGGGAGGCAGGTGCCTATGTCTAGATGAGGGAGGCAGGTAGCCTAGTGGTTAGAGGGGGGAGGCAGTAGCCTAGTGGTTAGAGGGGGTAGCAGGATTAGCTGAGTGGTTAGAGGGGGAGCAGTAGGCTAGTGGTTAGAGGGGGAGCAGGGAGCCTAGGGAGTTAGAGGGGGACGGCAGGTGGTCTATGGTAGAGGGAGGCATAGACCTAGTGGTTAGAGGCAGGTAGCCTAGTGTTAGAGGGGGAGCAGTGAGCCTAGTGGTTAGAGGGGAGCAGGTAGCCTGTGGTTAGACGGGGGAGGCAGTTAGCCTAGGTGGTTAGAGGCGGGGAGGCAGGTAGCCTAGTGGTAGAGGGGGGAGGCGAGGTTCTAGTTGTTAGAGGGGAGGCAGTAGCCTGTGGTAGAGGGGGAGGCAGGTAGTCATAGTGGTTAGAGGGGGGCAGGTAGCCTAGTGGTAGGAGGGGGCGAGGCAGGTAGTCTAGTGGTTAGAGGGGGTAGGCAGGTTAGCCTAGTGGTTAGAGGGGTAGGCAGGTAGCCTAGTGGTTAGAGGGGGGAGGCAGGTAGCCTAGTTGGTTAGAGGGGGGAGCATAGGTGAAGCCTAGTGGTTAGAGGGGGAGCAGTAGCCTAGTGGTTAGAGGGGGGAGGCAGGTAGCCGTAGATGGTAGAGGGGGTGCAGTTAGGGTGGGGGGAGGAGGTAGCTAGTGGTTAGAGGGGAGAGGCAAGTAGCCTAGTGGTTTAGAGGGGGAGGCAGGTAGCCTAGTGGTTAGAGGGATAGAGCAAGTAGCCTAGTGGTTAGAGGGGAGGCAGTAGCCTAGTGGTTAGAGGGGGCGTGGCAGGTAGCTTAGTGGTGAAGAGGGGGAGGCAGGTATAGCCTATGGTAGAGGGTGGGCAGGTAGCCCTAGTGGTTAGAGGGGAGGCAGTATGGCTAGTGGTTAGAGGGGGGGGCAGGTCCTAGTGGTTAGAGGGGGGGGCAGGTAGCCTAGTGGTTAGAGGGGGAAGGAAGGTAGCCTATTTGTTAGAGGGGAGAGGCAGGGAGGCCTAAGTGGTTAGAGGGGGAAGCAGGTAGCCTAGTGTTAGAGGGGGGGGCAGGTAGCCTAGTGGTTAGGGGGGGAGGCAGGGAGCCTAGATGTTAGGAGGGGGAGGCGGGTATAGCCTAGTGCGTTAGAGGGGGGGAGGCAGGTAGCCTAGTGGTTAGAGGGGAGCATAGCAGTGGTTAGAGGGGAGGGCAGGTAGCTTAGTGGTTAGAGCGTTGAACTAGTAACCAAAGGTGCTAAGATCGAATCCACCGAGCTACAGGGTAAAAATCCTGTCGTTCTGCCCCTGAACAAGCAGTTAACCCCAGCGTCCCCGGTAGGCGTCATTGAAAATAAGAATGTTGTTCTTTAACGACTTGCCGTAGAAAATAAAAAGGTAAAAGAGAATGAGGGCATATATTTTTGCTTAAACAATGCTAATTCAATATATAATAGGGTAAATTCTGAGTTACCAAGTGTAGACGGTCCTTCATCTTCTAACCATTGTGTTAAGTTATAAACATGGATTTTACACATGTTAATGTTTCACCAGATGAACTACTACGAGGAAGAGGAGGGGGAAAAGAGGGAAGAGGAAGGGAAAGAGAAAAGGAGGAGGGGAGGAGGAGGAAGAGGAATGGGAGAGAGGAAGGGAGGAGGAGAAGAAGGAAGTGGGGGAAGAGGAGGAGAAGTGGAGAAGGGAGGAAGTGGAGGAAGAGAGGAGGAGGGGGAGAGGAGGAGGAGGGTGAGGAGGAGGGTGAAGAGGAAGAGAGGGGGAAGAGGAGGAGGGGAAGAGGAGAAGAGAGTGACGCGAGGGAAGTGGGGAAGAGGAGGAGGAAGAGGGTGGAGGAGGAGGGTTGGAGGAGGAGGAAGCAGGAGGAGGAGGAGGAAGAGGGTGAAGAGAAGAGGAGGAGGGGGAAGAGAAGAGGAGGGTGGAGGGAAGGAGAGGGTGGAGAAGAGGAGGGTGGAGAAAGAGCTTGAGGGTGGAGGAAGAGAGAGGGTGGACTGAAGCCACTCAGTAGACAGAATGAATACATCCATAGGCCTAGTCGAAATCATCTTCATCAGAGGCGGAACATGGGATCTCTCCACCATACTCTTCCACTGTGGCTTGTTAGGCTCGCAGAGATAATTTCACTGTGGTTTGGACAGAGATAATAGAACCGACGAGTTTAATTAAGCCACCGATAGGGTTAGCGGTTCATCCAGTGGTCTGTTGCTCTGCGAGTGGGCTTAGTGGCTTTGCCTGCCACCCTATAGTGTAGTTACGGAACACCTGGGTTCGTTGCACCATGTCTTCTGGTTCAAGGTAATATGCGTATGCTCAGGAGGACTCCTTACCACACTCTTAAGCGCAAGGGGTTTAAACTATACACACTGGATGATTAATTGATATCACTGGCTTTCTTTGAAGAGCATATTCCCGCTAGTTATGAATAAATCTTGAAAAACTATGGTAATTACAACCACGTTTTTCATCTGTTGAAAAGTGCTTTGTGTTTTATTACCGGAACAAAACACCACTTGCAGAAAACTTTGCCAACAGGGAAAGTGCAGGAAAATTGGGACTTGCTGTCAACTTTAATACAGAAGAGCAATCCTGAGGTAACGAACGCCAACAGTGTGAGGGCAGCTGACAACCCACCCCAGGGAGGGCGGCTTGCAAGCCGCCACAGCCGAGTGGCGCTGTGAACGCCAGAGCGAGGGCGGCTGTAACCGCCAGAGCGGCACGAGGCGCTTGTAGACCGCCAGAGCCGAGGTGGGCTGATAACCGCCAGGAGCAGAGGGCGGCTGTAACCGCGCAGAGCGAGGGCGCGGTAACGCCAGAGCGGAGGGCGGCTGTAACCGCCAGAGCCGAGGGCGGCGTGAACCGCGCGCAGCGAAGGCGGCGGTGTAACCGCCTGCAGCGAAGGCGGCTGAAACCGCCACAGCGAGGGCGGCTGTAACAAAACGCCGCAGCCAGAGGGCGGGCTGTAACCGCCGGCAGCGGAGGGCGGCTGTACGCCCGCAGCGAGGGCGCTAACCGCCGGCAGCGAGGGCGTCTGTAACGCCGCAGCGAGGGCGGCTGTAACCGCCCGCACGAAGGCGGCTGTTAACCGCCGGCAGCGAGGCGGCTAACCGCCACAGCGAGGGCGCTGTAACCGTCACAGCGAGCGGCTGCAACCGCCACGACTGAGGCGCTTGAACCGCCACAGCATGAGGCGGGGCTGTAACCACCACAGCGAGGGAAAGCTGTAACCGCCCAAGATGAGGCAGGCGTAACGCCACAGCGAAGGCGCGCTGTTAACCGCCACAGCGGAGGGCAGCTGTAACCGCCAACCAGTGGCAGCTGTAACCGCCACAGCGAGGGCACTGTAACCGCCACAGCAGGGCAAGCTGTAACCACCACAGTGAGGGCAGCTGTAAACCGCCACAGCGAGGGCAGCTGTAACCGCCACAGCGAGGCGGCTGTAACCACCACAGTGAGGGCAGCTGGGTAACCAAACAAGCAGAAGGGCAGCGGTAACCGCCCAGCGAGGGAGCTTGTAACCACATGAGGCAGGCTGTAACCTCACAGTGAGGGCAGCAGTAATGATAAGTGCTATGTGTAGCCCAAACGCGCTGACCCTCTTCATATTATATGTTGAAGAGCTCATTATGTTCTGAAAAAAATATATAGAGGAGTCTTCACTGATTATTTACACTGTAGAAAAATAGTAAAACTAAAAGAAAAACCCGTTGAATGAGTAGGTGTGTCCAAACGTTTTGACTGTATTGATATATAAATAAAATATAAATAACATACTGAACATTCATAATAGGAACATTGTCCTCTCCGTACAAAGAAAAATGAGTAAGTGTCTCGTTAACAAGAACCAGCTTGTGAGAAACATCATACTAGACCTACTCTGACCGCTGATATTCTGACAGGAACAAGGGTGAGGTGCCTTGTCATCCAGTCTCTGATTGGAGCAGAGAAAAGCCCCACAATGCCCAGTAAGCAAGACAGAAACACATGGCAGGAGACTTCCTCCCGGCTATACATTGTAGAATATCATCATAAGACTGTCATGTTTCTCTGTGGATATGGAAGTGGTGTATGTGAAGGTGGGTTACCTGTACTGATGAAGGGCCAGTCAGCGGCCTCCATTACTCCATATTAGTTGAGAATATAATATGTTTAACACAGCGAGGCCCCGGGCAGGACTAGGGTCCGCTAGAGACTGATGACTGTATGCGAGTGGAAGGGCTGGTAGAGCACTCGACAGCGCTGTTGTGTCCGGGTCAGCGGCTGAGAGATGGCTGTAGGCTACCATCTGCTACAAATCGTGTCTGTAAATCAATCAAATTTATTTATTAAAGCCCTCTTACATCAGTCTGATGTCTCAAAATGGCTGTACAAAAGAAACCCAGCCTAAAACCCCAAACAGCAAGCAATGCAGGTTATAGAAGCACGGTGCTAGAGAAAACTCCCGTAGAAAGGCCAGAACCTAGACCAGAAACCTGAGGAGGACCAGCTATGAACTACATGAACTAGCCACAGGCAACAGCCAGATCAGACCTAACATAAAGGACAACTCAGAGTATACTATTCTGTCTTCTGAAATAGACTGCATTTCTTCATTATCATGTTTCTAAAATAAATACTGGATATTGTATGGAGTGTAGCGCTATTTACATTGTGAGATTCATAGTTATTTGTAAGGTTGTAGACTATCGTTTACATGGTTTTATTGTGAAGTGGTAGACTATATTACATGGATTTATTGTAGTGTAGACTATATTACATGGATATTGTGAAGGTGTAGACTATATTACCTGGATTTCTGTGAAGGTGTAGACTATATGACATGATTACTGTGAAGGTGTAGACTATATTACATGGATTTATTGGAGTGTAGACTATATTACATGATTATTGTGAAACGGTTGATGTTTGAGACATAATTACATGATTTATGTGAAGGTGTAGACTATATTACATGGATTTACTGTGATGGTGAGACTATATTCATGATTTATTGGTGAAGGTGGTAGGTCTATATTACAGTGGATTTCTTGTGAAAGTGTAGCTATATTACATGGATGTGACTGTTGAAAGGTGTAGTTGACTAGATTACAGGGATTTATTGTGAAGTGTAGGCTATATTACATGGAGTTATTGTGAGGGTTGATATAGGCGTATATTGAACATGGATATTTACTGTGAAGTGTTAGACGTATATTCACATGGGAAAATTTTATTTGTAAGGTTAGGCTATATTACATGGATTCTAGCTCTGTGAAGGTGTTAGGCTATAGACATGGATTTATTGTGAAGGTTGTGACTATTTGACATGGATTATTATTGTGAAAGGTGTTTGTAGGACCTATATTTACATTGGATTTATGTGAAGGTGTAGCTATATTCATGGCATTTATGTGAAAGGTCGATTAGACTACTATTACATGGATTTATTGTGAAGGTGTAGCATAATTACATGGAGTTATTGTGAAAGGTGTATGTAGGGTACTATTTTACCAATGGACTTTATTTGTGAAGGTGTAAGACATATATTACTGAGTGGTAAGCTTAGTATGGATTTACTGTGAAGGTGTTAGACCTCTATATTACATGGATTTACTGTGAAGGTGTAGACTATATTACATGGATTTATTGGTCTTTTTCAAAAGTAGAAGTTCCAAAGGTCTGTATCAGTGTGTGTGTGTGTGTGTGTGTGTGTGTGTGTGTGTGTGTGTGTGTGTAGGCTGTGTGTGTTCGAAAGCCAGGAGATGTTAAATGGGTTTATGTTTATTAAAATGGGTCAATTACCGTGAGACCGACAGTTATATTCGCTTGACAATCACTGTCTGACGAAATTTGGTGACCCGCCACAACCCTACCCTTCCCCCTAAAACAGCTGTATCAAATCAAATCAAAACCCCGAGCTGACAAGGTAAAAATCTGTCGTTCTGCCCCTGAACAAGGCAGTTAACCCACTGTTCGTAGGCTGTCATTGTAAATAAGATTTTTTTTATCTGACTTGCCTCATTAAATAAAGGTTAAATATATATATTTTGTCAAATACAGATCTTGTCAAATACAGTTTCTTTGCCGTAGCTGCCCTCTGCTTGCAGCTTAAGGTTACATCTTCACCTGTTATATTCTCAAGTGGTGTCCTGTAATTTCAGAGGAAAACTTTACGACAGTATCTATAGAAAGTGACATATATATTTAACCTTTATTTAAACCAGGCAAGTCAGTTAAGAACAGATTCTTATTTTACAGTGACGGCCTACCCCAGCCATAGCCCCCCCCCCCCCTAACGCGGACGACGCTGGGCCAATTGTGCGCCGCCCTATGGGATTCCCGATCACGGCCGGGTTGTGATACAACCCGGGATCGAACCAGGGTCTGTAGTGAAGCCTCTAGTGCTGAGACGCAGAGCCATTCGGGAACCCTAAAACCCCAACACAGGCTTTTCAGTCTTCTCCGCCCCGGATATCAGATCCTAGTCCGGCCAAGGAGTCGTAGAGGCCACGCCTCTTTCTAAGCCCGTGCGTTTGGGTCTTTCAGTCAGCGAACAGAATCACAACAGCATCAACCAATCACAGCTCAGTACGATGCGCTGGTTGTCATGACGACGGTGGCAGCGAGGCAGGGTTACACACACTAACCTGAGGGGCGTGTCCCAGCAGAGCCCACAGCGAATTAGCAGACAGCGTTTTGATCTTGAAGAACTCCATGGTGTCCGTCTCCTGGCGGTTCAGAGCGATGTAAGGACAGCTCCGGAAGTCTCCCTTCAAACCCCGAGTACAGACAAACTTGATTTAAAACCGCATTTAAAAAAAAAAATCATGACACACACTTCACAATAAAACAATAACAAATAAACAAACAAGGTAATAACAGTGTCTTTTGGTTTCAGAGCAACACTAGAAAAAGTAGTGGCCTACGTATTATTATGAATAAAATAGACGAATACAAGGCTATGGAGGTCCTGAGTGACTCAGTTGGTAGAACACGGTGAATACAAGGCTATGGAGGTCCTGAGTGACTCAGCTGGTAGAATACAAGGCTATGGAGGTCCTGAGTGACTCAGCTGGTAG
>NW_019946735.1:14959-28147 GCF_002910315.2 Salvelinus sp. IW2-2015
GAATACAAGGCTATGGAGGTCCTGAGTGACTCAGCTGGTAGAGCACGGTGAATACAAGGCTATGGAGGTCCTGAGTGACTCAGCTGGTAGAACACGGAGCTGGTACCTCCTGGATTGTGGGTTCGATTCCCGGGACCACCCATATTTAAAATGTACACACACACGACTGTTAGCGGTTTCAGATAAAAGCGTCTGCTAAATGTCAGATAATGAATATGAATGTAATATATATTAAGTTGTTAAAACCCACCTTGAGCTGTTCTCCTCCCTGTAGTCTGACCAGGTCCCAGGTCCCCATCCTCCTCACCACCTGTTTCAGCTCCCCGATCTGACCGTACGACAGGTGACCTGCAGGACACGGAGAAACAACAATAATATACAGGATTTATAAAACGCTTAAAACACATGCAAATGTGCTTCTCTGTCTACCTTCAACAGTACAGTAAGGCACATCTGTCTACCTTCAACAGTACAGTAAGGTGCTTCTCTGTCTACCTTCAAACAGTACAGTAAGGCACTTCGTCTTCTTACCTTCAGACAGTACAGTAAAGGCACTTCTCTGTCTACCTTCAACAGACTACAGTAAGGCACTTCTCTGTCACCTCAACAGCTACAGTAAGGCACTTCTCGTCTACCTTCAACAGTTACAGTAAGCACTTCTGTTTACTTCAACATCGTACAGTAAAGCGCACTTCTGTCTACCCCATTTCAACAGTACAGTAAGGCACTCTCTGCCTCTACCTTCAGCAGTACAGTAAGGCACTTCTCTGTCTACCCATTCAGCAGTACAAGTAAGGCACTTCTTCTGTCTACCCTTCAGCAGTCGACAGTAAAGCACTTCTCATCGTCTACCTTCAACATTAACAGGTAAGGCCACTTCTCTGGTCACCTTCAGCAGTACGGTATAGGTGCTTCTGCTGTTCTACCTCAACAGTACAGAGTACTTCTCTGTCCTACCTTCAACAGCTACACGTAAGGCACTCATCTGTCTACCTTCAACAGTACGTAATGCATGTTTCTCTGTCTACGCTTCAACCAGTACAGTAAGGTGCTCTTCTGTCTACCCTTCAACCGTACAGACTAAGGCACTTCTGTCTACCTTCAGCAGCTACAGTAGCCGGTGTCTCTCTGTTACCTTCAACAGATACAGTAAGTCGCACTTCTTGTCTCTACCTTCAGACAGTACAGTAAGGCGTGCTTCTCTGTCTACCTTCAACAGTACATAAGGGTGCTTCTCTGGTCTACCTTCAGCCAGTGACAGTAAGTGCTTTCTCGTCTACCTTCAACAGTACAGATAAGCACTTCTCTGTCGTACCTTCAACAGTACAGCTAAGGTACTTCTCTGTCTACCTGAACAGTTACCAGTAAGGCTGCTTCTCTGTCTACCTTCAAAAACATACAGTAAGGTGCTTCTCTGTCTTACTTCAAAGATACAGTTTAACGGTGCTTCTCTGTCTATCTTCAACAGCTACAGTAAGGCACTTCTGTCTACCTCCTCAACATACAGTAAGGTGCTTCTGTCTACTCAACAGGTTACACGTAAGGTACTTCTCCTGCCTCTACCCTTCAAACAGTACAGTAAGCGCACTTCTCCTGTCTACCTTCAACAGTACAGTAAGGCACTTCTCTGATCCTACCTTCAGGCAATACAGTAAGGCTACTTCATCTGTCTACCTTCAGCCAGTACAGCAAGGTACTTCTCTGTCTACCCTTCAAAGCTACAGTAAGCACTTCTCTGTCTACCTTCGCCAGTACAGTAAGGACTTCTCTGTCTACCTTCAACAAGCTACATAAGTTGCTTCTCTGTCTAACCTTCAAACAGTAACAGTAAGGCACTTCGTCTGTTACCTCAACAGCTTACAGTAAGGGCTTTCTCTGCCTACCTTCAACAGTACAGTAAAGGCATTCTCTGTCTACTTCAACAGTACAGTAAGGCACTTTCTGTCTACCTTCAACAGTCAGTGAAGGCGCTTCTCTGTCTACCTTCAACAAAGCTTACAAGTAAGTGCCTTCTCTGTCTACCTTCAACAGTACAGTAAGCACTTCTCTGTCTACCTTCAGCAGTACAGTAAGGACTTCTCTGTCTACCTTCAGCATCTAAGTAAGGCACACGCTGCTACTTCAGAGCTACAGTAACGATAATGCAACTAGGCTAAGTGAAATATATGATTAGCTTAGAATATTGAAAAGCTCCCTTATTTCACTATATTTTGGGGAAATATGACAGTTTAAAGTATATTTTCTTATCCCAAGACATCCATTATTTTATTTCTTTAAACCCACAATGCCTCGTCCACTCACCAGACAGCCAGGCAGGAGTCAGTGCGTCTATATCCAGGCTGCATAGCCCTCTCTGAAGGAGCGGAGGAACGCATCTATTTGACTGTGGGGAGACCAGCTCCCTCCTCTTCCTCAGCTCTTCATCCAGCTGGCAGTCCGGGGCGAGGAAGACTAGCCTGGGAAAGAAGAGCTCCTGACGCACTGACACGCCGCTCCTCCTCAGGTACTGCCACAGGTTAGCCGTCTTGGTCTGGAGGGGGTATAGATATCACAGGTTAGCCTGGAGGGGTATAGATATCACAGGTCTAGGATCTGGAGGGGTATAGATATCACAGGTTAGTCTGGAGTGGGTATAGATATCACAGGTTAGTCTGGAGGGGTATAGATATCACAGGTTAGCTGTCTTGGTCTGGAGGATATATAAATAGATATCACAGTTAGCCGTCTTGGTCTGGAGGATATAGATATCACAGGTTAGCCGTCTTGGTCTGCGAGGGGGTATAGATATCACAGGTTAGCCGTCTTGGTCTGGAGGGGGTATAGATACAGGTTAGTCTGGAGGGGGTATAGATATCACAGGTTAGCTGTCTTGGTCTGGAGGGGGTATAGATAGAGATATATATATATATATATATCACAGGTTAGCTGTCATGGTCTGGAGGATATACAGTATATATAAATCATTAGCTAATAATCAGAGACCTGATCATTAACAAGTCTGTCAAATATAGTATATTATTCTCCATCAGGCATCGTTTTAACAACCACAAATAATAACTCATAATGTATGTTTTTTGGTGGGTAATATTCTTCTGACACACTATGGAAATGGAAAGCACAGTTTAGGAAAATTATGTTACCCCCCCCCCAAAAAAAAAAATCTCCATTGGAAGGATTTGATGATGCAATATCCTTCTAAACCAAACTGTAGTTTTAAAAAAGGTCTGTCTGACTTGTTTTGGATTCTAATCTAAAATGTCCTGCTTTGTCCTGGATCTTGACTGAGTCAGAGTAGCACATTTATATGGAAATGAGTTAACACTACAACGGAGCAGGGTTCGGTAAATTCCCTCCCAAAGTAGGGCCTCTTGATTTTTAACGGCTGTAATTATGTTTATAGAGGGGGAAAAACAGGTGCCTCAACACAGCTGTCACCCTGTCTACCAGGGCAGGAGTCACTCATTTCCATTCACTGTAGATCAGAGCCTCAGGGGTGTCAAACATATGGGCCAGATCTGGCCTGCGAGACCATTCAATCTGGGGGGGGGAACTCTCTCAATCAACATGGAAATGACCAAAATCAAACTGAATCTCTGTAGAAATAATGGGACCTACATTTGTAGTCTTCACTGTCCAGCTTACTAACAGTCATCTATACGCAAGAGAGACAGTCAGGGAGAAAACTCCAAAAGCGATGGATAGAGTAAATAATWARCKATTTTAAGTGCGTRRCCTCCGGACCTCGGTGAAGACCGTAGGCGGGCCGCGGGAGCAAAATAAACAACCCTGCTGTAGATGTTGGGSCAGAGACGAGGTTGGATAAGAGGGMGTRGGAGCTTGGCTGGCAGAATTAAGMGCCAGACTGCAAATGCTTACAACAACTAGGCTACACTTTGAACTGACGGGAACTGACGCCATCTTGMCSAGGGGTTCTCAAAGTGGGGTCRGTAGCCAGATCAACAACAAAAAAAGAATATACCCTTTTTGTTTAACTAATTGAACAGATTTAACTCATTTCAAAGGATCTCTGGAATAAGTTAAGAGGGTGTAATACAATGTATGTTCTTTGAAAACTTGGGCAAATACTTCAATTATAATTTATTTTCTCCCTTTTTTCATAAAAATGCACTTTAATTTAAGATTTTAAACTGCAAAGCTCTCTGTCTCATGGCAAAATGTGTAGAGTTACAGGATATTAGCCTTTAAATGCTTTGCCCCCATTTAAAATAACATTGCTTTGCCCCCATTAAATAACATTGCTTTGCCCCCATTAAAATAACATTGCTTGCCCCATTAAATAACATTGCTTCGACCAATGACAAAAAATGTTGTAGAATTGCAGAGCATTGCCCTTCCTCTGCCCAAAGAGGTGGGCCTTTAAACACGCTCCTTCCCAGGGCCTGAGACGTGTCGACCACGCCCTACCACGGCCATAATAAAACTATGGACCATATTTTATCTCAATCAAGTTATTGGGGGGGGGGGGGGGGGGGGGGGGCTGATGCATTTGCTAGCCCCCTAAAAAAAGTGAGAACCCCTGATCTAGACTTCATACTGTAATCTTTTGGACCACTAGTCTAGATGAATGACTTATCAAGATGTATCTAGTTTGAGAAACCCCTGATCTAGACTTCATACTGGAATCTTTTGGACCACTAGTCTAGATAATGACTTATCAAGATGTATCTAGTTGAGAAACCCTGATCTGACTTCATACTGTAATCTTTTGGACCACTAGTCTATGTGAATGACTTAGCTAGATGTATCTAGTTTGAAACCCTGATCTAGACTTCATTACTGTAATCTTTTGGACCACTAGTCTAGATGAATGACTTACAGATGTATCTTAGTTTGAGAACCCCTGATCTAGACTTCATACTGTAATCTCTTTGGACCACTAGTCTAGATGAATGACTTAGCTGATGTATCTAGGCTACATTTGGTATGTATTTTATTATTTTTTAACCCTAAAAAGATGTTATGACATATTTTACCATGATGGCCTCAAGGGGTCTGCCACCTGTTCTATGGAGGTGTTGGTAAATGTTTGGTCTGTTCTTTGAGCTGAACGTGCCAGTTCTGCTGCTGGAAACACCGTTCCTCTCCAGGGCTTCACGTCATGCAGAACACCCCGTGACCTTAGAAGACAGATAGAAGAGGTTTGAGTTGTGAGAAGAGGTTTGAGTTGTGAGAAGAGTTTGAGTTGTGAGAAGAGTTGTTGAGAAGAGGTTGATTGTAGAAGAGTTGAGTTGTGAGAAGAGGTTGAGTTGTGAGAAAGAGTTTGAGTTGTGAGAAAGAGTTTGAGTTGTGAGAAGAGTTTGAGTTGTGAAGAATTGATTGTGAGAAGGGTTTGAGTAGTGAGAAATTTGAGTGTGAGAAGAGGTTGAGTTGTGAGAAGAGGGTGAGTTGTGAGAAGAGGTATTGTGAGAAGAGTGAGTGGTGAGAAAGAGTTTGAGTTGTGAGAAGAGGTTTGAGTGTAGAGGTTTGAGTTGTGAGAAGAGGTGTGAGTTGTGAGAAGAGGGTTGAGTTGTGAGAAAGAGTTTGAGTTGTGAAAGAGGTTTGAGTTGTGAGAAAGGTTGAGTTGTGAGAAGAGGTTGAGTTGTGAGAAGAGGTTGATTGTGAGAAGAGGTTGAGTTGTGAGAAGAGGTTGAGTTGTAAGAGGGTGAGTTGTGAGAAGAAGGTGAGTTGTGAGAAGAGGGAGATTAGAACAGGCTCTCCAACACTATTCACGGAGAGCCTCCCCAGTTGTAACTAACTTGATTCAGCTCATCTACCAGCTAATTAGCGTTGGAGTTAAAACCTACAGGAGGTATCTCTCCAGGAACAGGGTTGGAGTTAAACCTACAGGAGGGTATCTCTCCAGGAACAGGGTTAGAGTTAAAACCTACAGGAGGGTATCTCTCCAGAACAGGGTGGAGTTAAAACCTACAGGAGGGTATCTCTCCAGGAACAGGGTTGGAGTTAAAACCTACAGGAGGGTCTCTCTCCAAGAACAGGGTTGGAGTGAACACCTACAGCTTTTTCTCCATTGTTTTTGATGGTAGGCCACTCTGGTAGGCCTACCTTATGATCACATTGGTTAGGAGTCAAGTCAACCACACAGTACGTAGGCCTAGTTAGTTAAATACTAGTTAGTTAAGCCTAGTTAGTTAAATACTAGTTAGTTAAGCCTAGTTAGTTTAAATACTAGTTAGTTAAGCCTTAAGTTAGTTAAATACTAGTTAGTAAGCTAGTTAGTTAAATACTAGTTAGTTAAGCCTAGTTAGTTAAATCCTCGATAGCGCACCTGTGAGGATGACAAGGTTGATGTCGTCTGCCTTGTTGGTTTGGAACTGGGTCGGGACTCGTAGGTCGCAGAAAATATATTCTTTTTTCAGTCCGCCAACTTTCCTAAAGACAATATCGGAAAGAGGGATATAATCCAAGGTCCTTATGCTTTTTTACTACGTACAACCTGACCCCCCCCCATCCCCATAATGTAGTCTAGCTAGCTACGTACAACCTGACCACCCCCCCCATAATGTAGTCTAGCTAGCTACGTACAACCTGACCCCCCCCGTCCCCACAACGTAGTCTAGCTAGCTACCACTGTTGAGGAGAAACAATAACATCACGCTAACAACCTCCCCATACGTACAGAACACACTTGAATAAGRCCCRMWRGTGTTAAATCAATCATTTAGACCTACCTGACATGTTGGATAAAGTCCTGTACTGTTAGAGTAGGCTGTGTAGGGGGGTCAGGTTGTCCTTTGGCACCTGCAGTAGCAGTACTGGGTCCCGTGGAGAAGTGAAACTGGGCAAGCTGGCTTCCAAGCTGAAACATTCTTCTTGTGGATCTGAAACAACAGAACCCAAACTTGATAACACGTGGAACAACACACACCCAGTGTATAAAACATTATGAACATAAGACTGACCAGGTGAAAGATATGATCCCTTATTGACGTCACCTGTTAAATCCACTTCAATCAGTGTAGATGAAAGGGAGGAGAGAGATTAATTAAAGATGCTTAAGCCTCGAGACGTGTATTGTATGTGTCTCATTCAGAGGGTGAATGGGGAAAGACAAACGATTTAAGTGCCTTTAAACGGGTATGGTAGTAATTAGGTGCCAATCGCACCGGTTTGTGTGTGTCAAGAACTGCAACGCTGCTGGGTTTTTCCACACTCAACAATTTCCTGTGTGTATCAAGAATGGTCCACCACCCAAAGGACATCCAGCCAACTTGACACAACTGTAGGAAGCATTGGAGTAAACATGGGCCAGCATCCCCTGTGGAACACTTTCGACACCTTGTAGAGTCCCATGACCTGATGAAATGAGGCCGTTATGAGGGCAAAAGGGGGTGCAGCGACTCAATATTAGGAAGGTGTTCCTAATGGTTTGTGTATGTAGCTATAGAAGTGGAGYGGTGTASCTATACGTRGACATAAAACAGCATCACACTACAGGYAAGTAAAAGCTCATTTAGACAGCAACATCTTAAAACAACAAGAATATATAGCTAGTAACAGAAACATTTTGAAAACAACGTGTTTTTGACGGGTGGGTATAATTTGTGGAAGGATCCAACGGGAATCTGTTCCAAAAACTTCGTAAATAACAAGGAGGCCAAKAAACAACGTATACAAAGTAGCATGATCAATTCACCTAGCTAACTAGCGTTAGCTGCCGAATAGGCATCATCTCATTACGTAGCCAATTCCCTATCTGGTATATTATTCTGCCGATATACAACTCTGTTGTTTGTTGGCAACCTTGTTATTTACAAAGTTTTTAGAACAGATTCCTGTTCCACGTTATTCCCAGCCGTTTTTAACTGTGCGACTGGAGGGAGCAGGCACAGCATGTCCCGGCTAATTKAACTATATTTGGACAACACATCATTTACGTTACATTAGCTCGCTGTATTTAGCTACAACTTATATGGTGCCAATGTCAACAAACTTGTTTGTTCACGACAACAAAAAAACACTCTGGAAAATGAACTTAACTTAGCGGTGACATCCCGCGAAAACAAAGACAGGACAGATGCTAATGCTAGCGTTAGAACAAAAGACGGAGACATATGTTCAGCTCTTACTTTAGTAAAACCAGAGAAAGTTACAAACAGGAGTCAGGTTTTTTTTCTTCTTCTAACCTCTTTGTGGATGAGGCAGCCGATATACTTTCCTGTCGTCCAACTTGCTGCTTTGAAATCGTATCCAGGAATGATGTTTCCCAATCAGCGCTGTTCTCTTGGCCCCGGCGTCACTTTCCTGGAGGACGTAAACAACAAACCACGTGGAGGATCGGSTTTCCACCAGGAAAACCTCACCTCAGTATAGACGTTATTTGGGAGCAAAAAAACATATATATTTTGGACATTTTCGTCTTTACATTCAACTGGAGAAACACAAACTAACCAGTCATTCAATTAAACAAAAGTATGGGGCGCCGTGTTATGAGAATGCAGTAGGCTATGGAAATCAATCTCTCACAGAGTGGACTCAGTTCAACTCATTGACTGTGGGGAGATGCACAGCGGTCTGTACCAGTAGAACATAGACACATGGCGAGCACAAACAAGTCATATGATCTTATGGATGTGTGTGTGTGTGTGTGTGTGTGGTTGTGGTTGTGTGTGTGTGTGTTGTGTGTGTGTGTGGTGTGGTGTGTGTGTTGTGTGTGTGTGGTGTGTGTGTGTGTGTGTGTGTGTGTGCTTAATTAAATTACAGGATGAACATGTTGTCTCCCCTCAGGACAACCTCTCTAATTATGTAGCTACCTCTCTAACCAGGGGGCACAGGACAAGACCTCTCTAATTATGTAGCTAAGTCTCTAACCAGGGGCACAGGACAAGACCTCTCTAATTATGTAGCTATGTCTCTAACCAGGGGGCACAGGACAATACCTCTCTAATTATGTAGCTATGTCTCTAACCAGGGGCACAGGACAAGCCTCTCTAATTATGTAGCTAAGTCTCTAACCAGGGGCACAGGACAAGACCTCTCTAATTATGTAGGTATGTCTCTAACCAGGGGGCACAGGCAAGACCTCTCTAATTATGTAGCTAAGTCTCTAACCAGGGGGCACAGGACAAGACCTCTCTAATTATGTAGCTATGTCTCTAACCAGGGGCACAGGACAAGACCTCTCTAATTATGTAGCTACCTCTCTAACCAGGGGGCACAGGACAAGACCTCTCTAATTATGTAGCTAAGTCTCTAACCAGGGGGCACAGACAGACCTCTCTAATTATGTAGCTATGTCTCTAACCAGGGGGCACAGGACAATACCTCTCTAATTATGTAGCTATGTCTCTAACCAGGGGGCACAGGACAAGACCTCTCTAATATTGTAGCTAAGTCTCTAACCAGGGGCACAGGACAAGACCTCTCTAATTATGTAGCTATGTCTCTAACCAGGGGGCACAGGACAAGACCTCTCTAATTATGTAGCTAAGTCTCTAACCAGGGGGCACAGGACAAGACCTCTCTAATTATGTAGCTATGTCTCTAACCAGGGGCACAGGACAAGACCTCTCTAATTATGTAGCGAAGTCTTAACCAGGGGGCACAGGACAAGACCTCTCTAATTATGTAGCTATGTCTCTAACCAGGGGCACAGGACAAGACCTCTCTAATTATGTAGTTTGCCTCTCTAACCAGGGGGCACAGGACAAACCTCTCTAATTATGTAGCTAAGTCTCTAACCAGGGGCACAGGACAAGACCTCTCTAATTATGTAGCTATGCTCTAACCAGGGGCACAGGACAAGACCTCTCTAATTATTAGCTATGTCTCTAAACAGGGGGCACAGGACAAGACCTCTCTAATTATGTAGCTATGTCTCTAACCGGGGGCACGGACAAGACCTCTCTAATTATGTAGCTATGTCTCTAACCAGGGGCACGGACAAGCCTCTCTAATTATGTAGTTTGCCTTCTAACCAGGGGGCACAGGACAAAACCTCTCTAATTATGTAGCTAAGTCTCTAACCAGGGGGCACGGGACAAGACATCTCTAATTATGTAGCTACCTCTCTAACCAGGGCACAGGACAAGACCTCTCTAATTATGTAGCTAAGTCTCTAACCAGGGGGCGCAGGACAAGCATCTCTAATTATGTAGCTATGTCTCTAACCAGGGGGCACAGGACAATCCTCTCTAATTATGTAGCTAAGTCTCTAACCGGGGCACAGGACAAGACCTCTCTAATTATGTAGCTAAGTCTCTAACCGGGGGGGCACAGCATAAGACCTCTCTAATTATGTAGCTAAGTCTCTAACCAGGGGGCACAGGACAAAGACCTCTCTAATTATGTAGCTACCTCTCTTACCAGGGGCACAGGACAAGACCTCTCTAATTATGTAGCTAAGTCTCTAACCAGGGGGCACAGGACAAGACTGTGCAACTGAGCATTGTTGCAAATGCTTGGTATTTTTGAATTTCTTGTTATGTGAAAAGTAGTGGACAGGGTAACATTGAAATGCAGAGGCAAAGACAGACCCAATGAAACCCCAAAACACTGTCATACAGAAGCTGTCATACAGAGAGACTGTCGTATAGAGACTGTCATACGGAAGACTGTCATACGGAAGACTGTCTACAGAAGACTGTCATAGGAAGACTGTCATACGGAAGACTGTCATAAGAGAGACTGTCATTTATGGAAGACTGTCATACAGAAGACTGTCGTATAGAAGACTGTCGTATAGAAGACTGTCATACAGAAGACTGTCATAAAGAAGACTGTCATATGGAAGACTGTCATACAGAAGACTGTCGTATAGAAGACTGTCATACAGAAGACTGTCGTATAGAAGACTGTCATAGGAAGACTGTCATACAGAAGACTGTCGTATAGAAGACTGTCATACGGAAGACTGTCATACGGAAAGACTGTCATACAGAAGACTGCTCATACGGAAGACTGTCATACGGAAGACTGTCATAAAGAAGACTGTCATATGGAAGACTGTTCATACAGAAGACTGTCGTATAGAAGACTTGTCGTATGAAGGAACTGTCATACAGAAGACTGTCATAAAGAAGACTGTCATATGGAAGACTGTCATACAGAAGACTGTCGTATAGAAGACTGTCGTACAGAAGACTGTCGTATAGGAATACTGTTCAGTACAGAAGACTGTCGTACAGAAGACTGTCGTATAGAAGACTGTCATACAGAAGACTGTCATATAGAAGACTGTCATATGGAAGACTGTCGTATAGAAGACTGTCATACGGAAGACTGCATATAGAAGACTGTCATCAGAAGACTTGTCGTAAGAGACTGTCATACAGAAGACTGTCATACGGAAGACTGTCATACGGAAGACTGTCTATAGAATGTTATATAGAAGACTGTTATATAGAAGACTGTTCATATAGGAAGACTTCATACGAAGACTGTCATACGAAGACTGTCATTACGAAGACTGTCATACGGAAGACTGTCGTATAGAAGACTTTATATAGAAGACTGTCGTATAGAAGACTGTTATATGAACGTATACGAAGACTGTTATAGAAGACTGTCATACGAAGACTGTCGTATGAAGACTGTCATACAGAAGACTGTCGTATAGAAGACTGTCATACAGAAGACTGTGTATAGAAGACTGTCATAGAAGACTGTCATAGAGACTGTCGTATAGAAACTGTCATACGGAAGACTGTCGTATAGAAGACTGTCGTATAGAAGACTGTCATACAGAAGACTGTCATTATAGTCAAGGACTGTCATACAGAAACTGTCTAGTGTGAAGACTGTCATACAGAAGACTGTGTCACTATAGAAGACTGTTACAGAAGACGTGTATAGAAGGACTGTCATACCGGAAGATGTCTATAGAGACTGTCTAAGAAGACTGGTATAGAGACTGTCTATACAGAAGCACAAACAGTGAAATGAAGATCAGAAAGCTGGATTTTCTCTATAAAGTTATTAGAGAGTGTCAGCCTGTGCCTTTGTCAGTGAGGCAGAATGTGTTGGAAGTTGTCCTCATGGAGCAAGCGAGAGGGATAGCGGAGGGTAATTTCACCTAGAGTAGAGAAAGGTGAGGGAAAGGTCTTTGTACAAATAAAGCTCAGCATTGTGTGGTTTAATGAGCTGCCCAGTTTCAAGTGGAGAACCCTTTTTCTTCTTCTTGTGTGTTATTGAGGTGTCATACTGAGGTGTTCTTTACGTATCATACTGAGGTGTTATCTAACTATCATACTGAGGTGTTATTAACGTATATACTGAGGTGTTATTTAAGTGTCATACTGAGGTGTTATTTAAGTGTCATACTGAGGTGTTATTTAACGTGTCATACTGAGGTGTTATTAACTAGTATCATACTGAGGTGTTATTTAACGTATCTTACTGAGGTGTTATTTAACGTGTCATACTGAGGTGTTATTTAACGTGTCATACTGAGGTGTTATTTAACGTATCATCCTGAGGTGTTATTACATAATTCTATCGTGTTCTTAAAGTACTGTAGATCACTAAATGATCCGCAACGCTATCAGATGCAAGACGACTCAATGCTTTTGGGGGGGAGCAATGCTTTTGGGGGGGGGGAGCAATGCTTTTGGGGGGGGGAGCAATGTTTTTGGGGGGGGAGCAATGCTTTTGAGGTGTGAGCAATGCTTTTGGGGGGGGGAGCAATGCTTTTGGGGGGGAGCAATGCTTTTGGGGGGAGCAATGCTTTTGGGGTGAGCTGTTTGGGGAGCAAGCTTTTGGGGGGGAGCAATGCTTTGGGGGTGAGCAATGATTTTGGGGGTGAGCAATGCTTTTGGGGGTGAGCAATGATTTTGGGGTGAGCAATGCTTTTGGGGGTGAGCAATGATTTTGGGGTGAGCAATGCTTTTGGGGAGCAATGCTTTTGGGGCGTGAGCAATGCTTTTGGGGGTGAGCAATGATTTTGGGGTGAGCAATGATTTTTTGGGGGTGAGCATCTTTTTGGGGGCAATGCTTTTGGGGGGGGCAATGCTGTTTGAGAGGGGTAGCAATGCTTTTGGGGGGAGGACATAAATACACAAGGGCTACAGACACACTGATTAACCACACTGACATTACCACCACATACACACACTGACACGGACATACACACAGACACACACAACACACACACACCAACCACCGACACACACACACACCGACACCACCCAACCACACCGACACACACACATCCAACCACACGGACAACACACA